>NW_027039326.1:0-35000 GCF_034236695.1 Oncorhynchus nerka | reverse complement strand
GACGTTCAGGGGTTTTAATCAGGGGTTTTAATGTGACGTTCAGGGGTTTTAATCAGGGGTTTTAATGTGACGTTCAGGGGTTTTAATCAGGGGTTTTAATCAGGGGTTTTAATGTGATGTTCAGGGGTTTTAATGTGACGTTCAGGGGTTTTAATCAGGGGTTTTAATGTGACGTTCAGGGGTTTTAATCAGGGATTTTAATGTGATGTTCAGGGGTTTTAATGTGACGTTCAGGGGTTTTAATCAGGGGTTTTAATGTGACGTTCAGGGGTTTTAATCAGGGGTTTTAATCAGGGGTTTTAATGTGACGTTCAGGGGTTTTAATCAGGGGTTTTAATCAGAGGTTTTAATGTGACGTTCAGGGGTTTTAATCAGGGGTTTTAATCAGGGATTTTAATGTGATGTTCAGGGGTTTTAATGTGACGTTCAGGGGTTTTAATCAGGGGTTTTAATGTGACGTTCAGGGGTTTTAATCAGGGGTTTTAATGTGACGTTCAGGGGTTTTAATCAGGGTTTTAATCAGAGGTTTTAATGTGACGTTCAGGGTTTTAATCAGGGGTTTTAATCAGGGATTTTAATGTGATGTTCAGGGGTTTTAATGTGGCGTTCAGGGGTTTTAATCAGGGGTTTTAATGTGGCGTTCAGGGTTTTAATCAGGGGTTTAATCAGGGTTTTAATGTGACGTTCAGGGGTTTTAATCAGGGTTTTAATCAGAGGTTTTAATGTGACGTTCAGGGGTTTTAATCAGGGGTTTTAATGTGACGTTCAGGGGTTTTAATCAGGGGTTTTAATGTGACGTTCAGGGGTTTTAATCAGGGGTTTTAATGTGACGTTCAGGGGTTTTAATCAGAGGTTTTAATGTGACGTTCAGGGTTTTAATCAGGGGGTTTTAATGTGGCGTTCAGGGGTTTTAATGTGATGTTCAGGGGTTTTAATGTGACGTTCAGGGTTTTAATCAGGGGTTTTAATGTGACGTTCAGGGGTTTTAATCAGGGGTTTTAATGTGACGTTCAGGGGTTTTAATCAGGGGTTTTAATGTGACGTTCAGGGGTTTTAATCAGGGGTTTTAATCAGGGATTTTAATGTGACGTTCAGGGGTTTTAATCAGGGGTTTTAATCAGGGGTTTTAATCAGGGGTTTTAATGTGACGTTCAGGGGTTTTAATGTGACGTTCAGGGGTTTTAATCAGGGGTTTTAATGTGACGTTCAGGGGTTTTAATCAGAGGTTTTAATGTGACGTTCAGGGGTTTTAATGTGACGTTCAGGGGGTTTTAATCAGGGTTTTAATGTGACGTTCAGGGTTTTAATCAGGGTTTTAATGTGACGTTCAGGGATTTTAATCAGGGGTTTTAATGTGACGTTCAGGGGTTTTAATGTGATGTTCAGGGGTTTTAATGTGACATTCAGGGGTTTTAATCAGGGGTTTTAATGTGACGTTCAGGGGTTTTAATCAGGGATTTTAATGTGACGTTCAGGGGTTTTAATCAGGGGTTTTAATGTGACGTTCAGGGGTTTTAATCAGGAGTTTTAATGTGACGTTCAGGGGTTTTAATCAGGGGTTTTAATCAGGGGTTTTAATGTGATGTTCAGGGGTTTTAATGTGACGTTCAGGGGTTTTAATCAGGGGTTTTAATGTGACGTTCAGGGGTTTTAATCAGGGATTTTAATGTGATGTTCAGGGGTTTTAATGTGACGTTCAGGGGTTTTAATCAGGGGTTTTAATGTGACGTTCAGGGGTTTTAATCAGGGATTTTAATGTGATGTTCAGGGATTTTAATGTGATGTTCAGGGGTTTTAATGTGACGTTCAGGGGTTTTAATCAGGGGTTTTAATGTGACGTTCAGGGGTTTTAATGTGATGTTCAGGGGTTTTAATGTGACATTCAGGGGTTTTAATCAGGGGTTTTAATGTGACGTTCAGGGGTTTTAATCAGAGGTTTTAATCAGGGGTTTTAATGTGACGTTCAGGGGTTTTAATCAGAGGTTTTAATCAGGGGTTTTAATCAGGGGTTTTAATCAGGGGTTTTAATGTGATGTTCAGGGGTTTTAATGTGACGTTCAGGGGTTTTAATCAGGGGTTTTAATGTGACGTTCAGGGGTTTTAATCAGGGCTTTTAATCAGGGATTTTAATGTGATGTTCAGGGGTTTTAATGTGACGTTCAGGGGTTTTAATCAGGGGTTTTAATGTGACGTTCAGGGGTTTTAATCAGGGGTTTAATGTGACGTTCAGGGTTTTAATCAGGGGTTTTAATCAGAGGTTTTAATGTGGCGTTCAGGGTTTTAATCAGGGATTTTAATGTGATGTTCAGGGTTTTAATGTGACGTTCAGGGGTTTTAATCAGGGGTTTTAATGTGACGTTCAGGGGTTTTAATCAGGGGTTTTAATCAGGGGTTTTAATGTGACGTTCAGGGGTTTTAATCAGGGGTTTTAATCAGAGGTTTTAATGTGACGTTCAGGGGTTTTAATCATGGGTTTTAATGTGACGTTCAGGGTTTTAATCAGGGGTTTTAATGTGGCGTTCAGGGTTTTAATCAGGGTTTTAATGTGGCGTTCAGGGGTTTTAATGTGATGTTCAGGGGTTTTAATGTGACGTTCAGGGGTTTTAATCAGGGTTTTAATGTGGCGTTCAGGGTTTTAATCAGGGTTTTAACGTGACGTTCAGGGGTTTTAATCAGGGGTTTTAATGTGACGTTCAGGGGATTTAATCAGGGGTTTTAATCAGGGATTTTAATGTGACGTTCAGGGGTTTTAATCAGGGGTTTTAATCAGGGGTTTTAATGTGACGTTCAGGGGTTTTAATGTGACGTTCAGGGGTTTTAATCAGGGGTTTTAATGTGACGTTCAGGGGTTTTAATCAGGGGTTTTAATGTGACGTTCAGGGGTTTTAATGTGACGTTCAGGGGTTTTAATCAGGGGTTTTAATGTGACGTTCAGGGGTTTTAATCAGGGGTTTTAATGTGACGTTCAGGGATTTTAATCAGGGGTTTTAATGTGACGTTCAGGGGTTTTAATGTGATGTTCAGGGGTTTTAATGTGACGTTCAGGGGTTTTAATCAGGGTTTTTAATGTGACGTTCAGGGGTTTTAATCAGGGATTTTAATGTGACGTTCAGGGGTTTTAATGGTGACGTTCAGGGGTTTTAATCAGAGGTTTTAATCAGGGGTTTTAATGTGACGTTCAGGGGTTTTAATCAGAGGTTTTAATCAGGGGTTTTAATCAGGGGTTTTAATCAGGGGTTTTAATGTGATGTTCAGGGGTTTTAATGTGACGTTCAGGGGTTTTAATCAGGGTTTTAATGTGACGTTCAGGGGTTTTAATCAGGGGTTTTAATCAGGGATTTTAATGTGATGTTCAGGGTTTTAATCAGGGGTTTTAATGTGACGTTCAGGGTTTTAATCAGGGTTTTAATGTGACGTTCAGGGTTTTAATCAGGGTTTTAATGTGACGTTCAGGGGTTTTAATCAGGGGTTTTAATCAGGGATTTTAATGTGACGTTCAGGGTTTTAATCAGGGTTTTAATCAGGGTTTTAAACGTTCAGGGTTTTAATGTGACGTTCAGGGGTTTTAATCAGGGATTTTAATGTGGCGTTCAGGGGTTTTAATGTGACGTTCAGGGTTTTAATCAGAGGTTTTAATCAGGGGTTTTAATGTGACGTTCAGGGTTTTAATCAGGGTTTTAATCAGGGTTTTAATCAGGGTTTTAATCAGGGTTTTAATGTGATGTTCAGGGGTTTTAATGTGCGTTCAGGGTTTTAATCAGGGGTTTTAATCAGGGATTTTAATGTGATGTTCAGGGTTTTAAACGTTCAGGGGTTTTAATGTGGCGTTCAGGGGTTTTAATCAGGGTTTTAATCAGGGGTTTTAATGTGACGTTCAGGGTTTTAATCAGGGTTTTAATCAGAGGTTTTAATGTGACGTTCAGGGGTTTTAATCAGGGTTTTAATCAGGGATTTTAATGTGATGTTCAGGGTTTTAATGTGGCGTTCAGGGGGGGTTTTAATGTGGCGTTCAGGGGTTTTAATCAGGGGTTTTAATCAGGGGTTTTAATGTGACGTTCAGGGGTTTTAATCAGAGGTTTTAATCAGGGTTTTAATCAGGGTTTTAATCAGGGGTTTTAATGTGATGTTCAGGGGTTTTAATGTGACGTTCAGGGGTTTTAATCAGGGGTTTTAATGTGACGTTCAGGGGTTTTAATCAGGGGTTTTAATCAGGGATTTTAATGTGATGTTCAGGGGTTTTAATGTGGCGTTCAGGGGTTTTAATCAGGGTTTTAATGACGTTCAGGGGTTTTAATGTTTTAATGTGACGTTCAGGGGTTTTAATCAGGGTTTTAATCAGAGGTTTTAATGTGACGTTCAGGGGTTTAATCAGGGGTTTTAATGTGACGTTCAGGGTTTTAATCAGGGTTTTAATGTGGCGTTCAGGGTTTTAATCAGGGTTTTAATGTGGCGTTCAGGGTTTTAATCAGAGGTTTTAATGTGGCGTTCAGGGGTTTTAATCAGGGTTTTAATGTGGCGTTCAGGGGTTTTAATGTGATGTTCAGGGTTTTAATGTGGCGTTCAGGGGTTTTAATCAGGGGTTTTAATGTGGCGTTCAGGAGTTTTAATCAGGGTTTTAATGTGGCGTTCAGGGGTTTTAATCAGGGGTTTTAATGTGACGTTCAGGGGTTTTAATCAGGGGTTTTAATCAGGGATTTTAATGTGACGTTCAGGGGTTTTAATCAGGGGTTTTAATCAGGGGTTTTAATCAGGGTTTTAATGTGGCGTTCAGGGTTTTAATGTGGCGTTCAGGGGTTTTAATCAGGGTTTTAATGTGGCGTTCAGGGGTTTTAATCAGAGGTTTTAATGTGACGTTCAGGGGTTTTAATCAGGGGTTTTAATCAGAGGTTTTAATGTGACGTTCAGGGGTTTTAATCAGGGGTTTTAATGTGACGTTAAGGGATTTTAATCAGAGGTTTTAATGTGATGTTCAGGGGTTTTAATCAGGGTTTTTAATGTGCGTTCAGGGTTTTAATCAGGGTTTTAATGTGATGTTCAGGGTTTTAATCAGGGGTTTTAATCAGGGGTTTTTAATCAGGGGTTTTAATGTGGCGTTCAGGGATTTTAATCAGGGTTTTGGCGTTCAGGGGTTTTAATCAGGGTTTTAATGTGGCGTTCAGGGTTTTAATCAGGGTTTTAATGTGACGTTCAGGGGTTTTAATCAGGGATTTTAATGTGACGTTCAGGGGTTTTAATGTGACGTTCAGGGGTTTTAATCAGAGGTTTTAATCAGGGGTTTTAATGTGACGTTCAGGGGTTTTAATCAGAGGTTTTAATCAGGGGTTTTAATCAGGGGTTTTAATCAGGGGTTTTAATCAGGGGTTTTAATGTGATGTTCAGGGGTTTTAATGTGATGTTCAGGGATTTTAATCAGGGGTTTTAATGTGACGTTCAGGGGTTTTAATCAGGGGTTTTAATCAGGGGTTTTAATGTGATGTTCAGGGGTTTTAATGTGACGTTCAGGGGTTTTAATCAGGGTTTTAATGTGGCGTTCAGGGGTTTTAATCAGGTTTTAATGTGATGTTCAGGGGTTTTTAATGTGGCGTTCAGGGTTTTAATCAGGGGTTTTAATGTGGCGTTCAGGGGTTTTAATCAGGGATTTTAATGTGATGTTCAGGGATTTTAATGTGATGTTCAGGGGTTTTAATGTGACGTTCAGGGGTTTTAATCAGGGGTTTTAATGTGACGTTCAGGGGTTTTAATGTGATGTTCAGGGGTTTTAATGTGACGTTCAGGGGTTTTAATCAGGGGTTTTAATGTGACGTTCAGGGGTTTTAATCAGAGGTTTTAATCAGGGGTTTTA
Organism: Oncorhynchus nerka; assembly: GCF_034236695.1. Classification (NCBI taxonomy): domain Eukaryota; kingdom Metazoa; phylum Chordata; class Actinopteri; order Salmoniformes; family Salmonidae; genus Oncorhynchus; species Oncorhynchus nerka. The sequence goes on along the minus strand of NW_027039326.1, from coordinate 29,158 downwards.
ATGTGACGTTCAGGGGTTTTAATCAGAGGTTTTAATCAGGGGTTTTAATCAGGGGTTTTAATCAGGGGTTTTAATGTGATGTTCAGGGGTTTTAATCAGGGGTTTTAATCAGGGGTTTTAATGTGACGTTCAGGGGTTTTAATCAGGGGTTTTAATCAGGGATTTTAATGTGATGTTCAGGGGTTTTAATGTGACGTTCAGGGGTTTTAATCAGGGGTTTTAATGTGACGTTCAGGGGTTTTAATCAGGGGTTTAATGTGACGTTCAGGGGTTTTAATCAGGGGTTTTAATAAGAGGTTTTAATGTGACGTTCAGGGGTTTTAATCAGGGGTTTTAATCAGGGATTTTAATGTGATGTTCAGGGTTTTAATGTAGCGTTCAGGGGTTTTAATCAGGGGTTTTAATGTGACGTTCAGGGGTTTTAATCAGGGGTTTTAATCAGGGTTTTAATGTGACGTTCAGGGGTTTTAATCAGGGGTTTTAATGTGACGTTCAGGGGTTTTAATCAGGGGTTTTAATGTGACGTTCAGGGGTTTTAATGTGATGTTCAGGGGTTTTAAACAGCGTTCAGGGGTTTTAATCAGGGGTTTTAATGTGGCGTTCAGGGTTTTAATCAGGGGTTTTAACGTGACGTTCAGGGGTTTTAATCAGGGGTTTTAATGTGACGTTCAGGGGTTTTAATCAGGGGTTTTAATCAGGGATTTTAATGTGACGTTCAGGGGTTTTAATCAGGGGTTTTAATCAGGGGTTTTAATGTGACGTTCAGGGGTTTTAATGTGACGTTCAGGGGTTTTAATCAGGGGTTTTAATGTGACGTTCAGGGTTTTAATCAGGGGTTTTAATGTGGCGTTCAGGGGTTTTAATGTGACGTTCAGGGTTTTAATCAGGGTTTTAATGTGGCGTTCAGGGGTTTTAATCAGGGGTTTTAATGTGACGTTCAGGGATTTTAATCAGGGTTTTAATGTGACGTTCAGGGGTTTTAATGATGTTCAGGGTTTTAAACGTTCAGGGGTTTTAATCAGGGTTTTTAATGTGACGTTCAGGGGTTTTAATCAGGGATTTTAATGGCGTTCAGGGGTTTTAATCAGCGTTCAGGGTTTTAATCAGAGGTTTTAATCAGGGGTTTTAATGTGACGTTCAGGGTTTTAATCAGGTTTTAATCAGGGTTTTAATCAGGGGTTTTAATCAGGGGTTTTAATGTGATGTTCAGGGTTTTAATGTGACGTTCAGGGGTTTTAATCAGGGGTTTTAATGTGACGTTCAGGGTTTTAATCAGGGTTTTTCAGGGATGATGTTCAGGGGTTTTAATCAGGGGTTTTAATGTGGCGTTCAGGGTTTTAATCAGGGGTTTTAATGTGGCGTTCAGGGTTTTAATCAGGGGTTTTAATGTGACGTTCAGGGGGTTTTAATCAGGGTTTTAATCAGGGATTTTAATGACGTTCAGGGTTTTAATCAGGGGTTTTAATCAGGGTTTTAATGCGTTCAGGGGTTTTAATGTGGCGTTCAGGGGTTTTAATCAGGGATTTTAATGTGGCGTTCAGGGTTTTAATAGCAGGGGTTTAATCAGGGTTTTAATCAGGGGTTTTAATGTGACGTTCAGGGTTTTAATCAGGTTTTAATCAGGGTTTTAATCAGGGTTTTAATCAGGGTTTAATTTTAATGTGATGTTCAGGGTTTTAATGTGACGTTCAGGGTTTTAATCAGGGGTTTTAATCAGGGTTTTATGTGATGTTCAGGGGTTTTAATGTGGCGTTCAGGGGTTTTAATGTACGTTCAGGGGTTTTAATCAGGGTTTTAATCAGGGTTTTAATGTGACGTTCAGGGGTTTTAATCAGGGGTTTTAATCAGAGGTTTTAATGTAGCGTTCAGGGGTTTTAATCAGGGGGATTTTAATGTGATGTTCAGGGTTTTAATCAGGGTTTTAATGTGACGTTCAGGGGTTTTAATCAGGGTTTAATCAGGGGTTTTAATGTGGCGTTCAGGGTTTTAATCAGTTTTAATCAGGGGTTTTAATCAGGGGTTTTTAATGTGATGTTCAGGGGTTTTAATGTGGCGTTCAGGGGTTTTAATCAGGGTTTTAATGTGACGTTCAGGGGTTTTAATCAGGGGTTTTAATCAGGGATTTTAATGTGATGTTCAGGGTTTTAATGTGACGTTCAGGGTTTTAATCAGGGGTTTTAATGTGACGTTCAGGGTTTTAATCAGGGTTTTAATGTGACGTTCAGGGTTTTAATCAGGGGTTTTAATGGGCGTTCAGGGTTTTAATCAGGGGTTTTAATGTGGCGTTCAGGGGTTTTAATCAGAGGTTTTAATGTGACGTTCAGGGGTTTTAATCAGGGTTTTAATGTGGCGTTCAGGGTTTTAATCAGGGGTTTTAATGTGGCGTTCAGGGGTTTTAATCAGGGGTTTTAATGTGGCGTTCAGGAGTTTTAATCAGGGTTTTAATGTGACGTTCAGGGGTTTTAATCAGGGTTTTAATGTGACGTTCAGGGTTTTAATCAGGGGTTTTAATCAGGGATTTTAATGGACGTTCAGGGTTTTAATCAGGGTTTTAATGACGTTCAGGGGTTTTAATGTGGCGTTCAGGGGTTTTAATCAGGGTTTTAAGCGTTCAGGGGTTTTAATCAGGGGTTTTAATGTGACGTTCAGGGTTTTAACAACGTTCAGGGGTTTTAATCAGGGGTTTTAATGTGACGTTCAGGGTTTTAATCAGAGGTTTTAATGTGGCGTTCAGGGTTTTAATCAGGGGTTTTAATCAGAGGTTTTAATGTGACGTTCAGGGGTTTTAATCAGGGGTTTTAATGTGACGTTAAGGGATTTTAATCAGAGGTTTTAATGTGATGTTCAGGGGTTTTAATCAGGGGTTTTAATCAGAGGTTTTAATGTGATGTTCAGGGGTTTTAATCAGGGGTTTTAATCAGGGGTTTTAATCAGGGGTTTTAATCAGGGGTTTTAATGTGACGTTCAGGGATTTTAATCAGGGGTTTTAATGTGACGTTCAGGGTTTTAATCAGGGTTTTAATGTGACGTTCAGGGTTTTAATCAGGGGTTTTAATGTGGCGTTCAGGGGTTTTAATCAGGGATTTTAATGTGACGTTCAGGGGTTTTAATGTGACGTTCAGGGGTTTTAATCAGAGGTTTTAATCAGGGGTTTTAATGTGACGTTCAGGGGTTTTAATCAGAGGTTTTAATCAGGGGTTTTAATCAGGGGTTTTAATCAGGGGTTTTAATCAGGGGTTTTAATGTGATGTTCAGGGGTTTTAATGTGATGTTCAGGGATTTTAATCAGGGGTTTTAATGTGACGTTCAGGGGTTTTAATCAGGGGTTTTAATGTGACGTTCAGGGGTTTTAATCAGGGGTTTTAATCAGGGGTTTTAATGTGACGTTCAGGGGTTTTAATCAGAGGTTTTAATGTGACGTTCAGGGGTTTTAATCAGGGGTTTTAATGTGACGTTCAGGGGTTTTAATGTGATGTTCAGGGGTTTTAATGTGACGTTCAGGGGTTTTAATCAGGGGTTTTAATGTGACGTTCAGGGGTTTTAATCAGGGGTTTTAAATGTGACGTTCAGGGGTTTTAATCAGGGGTTTTAATCAGGGATTTTAATGTGACGTTCAGGGGTTTTAATCAGGGATTTTAATGTGACGTTCAGGGTTTTAATCAGGGATTTTAATGTGACGTTCAGGGGTTTTAATGTGACGTTCAGGGGTTTTAATCAGGGGTTTTAATGTGACGTTCAGGGGTTTTAATCAGGGGTTTTAATGTGACGTTCAGGGGTTTTAATGTGACGTTCAGGGGTTTTAATCAGGGGTTTTAATGTGGCGTTCAGGGTTTTAATCAGAGGTTTTAATGTGACGTTCAGGGGTTTTAATCAGGGTTTTAATCAGAGGTTTTAATGTGACGTTCAGGGTTTTAATCAGGGGTTTTAATGTGCGTTAAGGATTTTAATCAGAGGTTTTAATGTGATGTTCAGGGTTTTAATCAGGGTTTTAATGTGACGTTCAGGGGTTTTAATCAGAGGTTTTAATGTGATGTTCAGGGGTTTTAATCAGGGGTTTTAATCAGGGGTTTTAATGTGATGTTCAGGGGTTTTAATGTGATGTTCAGGGGTTTTAATCAGGGGTTTTAATGTGACGTTCAGGGGTTTTAATCAGGGGTTTTAATGTGACGTTCAGGGGTTTTAATCAGAGGTTTTAATGTGACGTTCAGGGGTTTTAATCAGGGGTTTTAATGTGGCGTTCAGGGTTTTAATGTGATGTTCAGGGGTTTTAATGTGGCGTTCAGGGGTTTTAATCAGGGGTTTTAATGTGACGTTCAGGGGTTTTAATCAGGGGTTTTAATGTGACGTTCAGGGGTTTTAATCAGGGGTTTTAATCAGGGATTTTAATGTGACGTTCAGGGGTTTTAATCAGGGATTTTAATGTGACGTTCAGGGTTTTTAATCAGGGATTTTAATGTGACGTTCAGGGGTTTTAATGTGACGTTCAGGGGTTTTAATCAGGGGTTTTAATGTGACGTTCAGGGGTTTTAATCAGGGGTTTTAATGTGACGTTCAGGGGTTTTAATGTGACGTTCAGGGGTTTTAATCAGGGGTTTTAATGTGACGTTCAGGGGTTTTAATCAGAGGTTTTAATGTGACGTTCAGGGGTTTTAATCAGGGGTTTTAATCAGAGGTTTTAATGTGACGTTCAGGGGTTTTAATCAGGGGTTTTAATGTGACGTTAAGGGATTTTAATCAGAGGTTTTAATGTGATGTTCAGGGGTTTTAATCAGGGGTTTTAATGTGGCGTTCAGGGTTTTAATCAGAGGTTTTAATGTGATGTTCAGGGTTTTAATCAGGGTTTTAATCAGGGGTTTTAATCAGGGTTTTAATCAGGGGTTTTAATGTGACGTTCAGAGATTTTAATCAGGGTTTTAATGTGACGTTCAGGGTTTTAATCAGGGGTTTTAATGTGGCGTTCAGGGTTTTAATCAGGGTTTTAATGTGACGTTCAGGGGTTTTAATCAGGGATTTTAATGTGACGTTCAGGGTTTTAATGTGACGTTCAGGGTTTTAATCAGAGGTTTTAATCAGGGGTTTTAATGTGCGTTCAGGGTTTTAATCAGAGGTTTTAATCAGGGGGTTTTAATCAGGGTTTTAATCAGGGGTTTTAATCAGGGTTTTAATGTGATGTTCAGGGGTTTTAATGTGATGTTCAGGGTTTTAATCAGGGTTTTAATGTGACGTTCAGGGGTTTTAATCAGGGGTTTTAATGTGACGTTCAGGGGTTTTAATCAGAGGTTTTAATGTGACGTTCAGGGGTTTTAATCAGGGGTTTTAATGTGACGTTCAGGGGTTTTAATGTGATGTTCAGGGGTTTTAATGTGACGTTCAGGGGTTTTAATCAGGGTTTTAATGTGGCGTTCAGGGTTTTAATCAGGGGTTTTAATGTGACGTTCAGGGGTTTTAATCAGGGGTTTTAATCAGGGATTTTAATGTGACGTTCAGGGGTTTTAATCAGGGATTTTAATGTGACGTTCAGGGTTTTTAATCAGGGATTTTAATGTGACGTTCAGGGGTTTTAATCAGAGGTTTTAATGTGACGTTCAGGGATTTTAATCAGGGGTTTTAATGTGACGTTCAGGGGTTTTAATCAGGGGTTTTAATGTGACGTTCAGGGGTTTTAATCAGGGGTTTTAATGTGACGTTCAGGGGTTTTAATCAGGGATTTTAATGTGACGTTCAGGGGTTTTAATGTGACGTTCAGGGGTTTTAATCAGAGGTTTTAATCAGGGGTTTTAATGTGACGTTCAGGGGTTTTAATCAGAGGTTTTAATCAGGGGTTTTAATCAGGGGTTTTAATCAGGGGTTTTAATCAGGGGTTTTAATGTGATGTTCAGGGGTTTTAATGTGATGTTCAGGGATTTTAATCAGGGGTTTTAATGTGACGTTCAGGGGTTTTAATCAGGGGTTTTAATGTGACGTTCAGGGGTTTTAATCAGGGGTTTTAATCAGGGGTTTTAATGTGACGTTCAGGGGTTTTAATCAGAGGTTTTAATGTGGCGTTCAGGGTTTTAATCAGGGTTTTAATGTATGACGTTCAGGGGTTTTAATGTGATGTTCAGGGTTTTAATGTGGCGTTCAGGGTTTTAATCAGGGTTTTAATGTGGCGTTCAGGGGTTTTAATCAGGGGTTTTAAATGTGACGTTCAGGGGTTTTAATCAGGGGTTTTAATCAGGGATTTTAATGTGACGTTCAGGGGTTTTAATCAGGGATTTTAATGTGACGTTCAGGAGGTTTTAATCAGGGATTTTAATGTGGCGTTCAGGGTTTTAATGTGGCGTTCAGGGTTTTAATCAGGGGTTTTAATGTGAGCGTTCAGGGGTTTTAATCAGGGTTTTAATGCTTGGCGTTCAGGGTTTTAATGTAGCGTTCAGGGTTTTAATCAGGGTTTTAATGTGGCGTTCAGGGTTTTAATCAGAGGTTTTAATGTGACGTTCAGGGGTTTTAATCAGGGGTTTTAATGTGACGTTAAGGGATTTTAATCAGAGGTTTTAATGTGATGTTCAGGGGTTTTAATCAGGGGTTTTAATGTGACGTTCAGGGGTTTTAATCAGAGGTTTTAATGTGATGTTCAGGGGTTTTAATCAGGGGTTTTAATCAGGGGTTTTAATGTGATGTTCAGGGGTTTTAATGTGATGTTCAGGGGTTTTAATCAGGGGTTTTAATGTGACGTTCAGGGGTTTTAATCAGGGGTTTTAATGTGACGTTCAGGGGTTTTAATCAGAGGTTTTAATGTGACGTTCAGGGGTTTTAATCAGGGGTTTTAATGTGACGTTCAGGGGTTTTAATGTGATGTTCAGGGGTTTTAATGTGACGTTCAGGGGTTTTAATCAGGGGTTTTAATGTGACGTTCAGGGGTTTTAATCAGGGGTTTTAATGTGACGTTCAGGGGTTTTAATCAGGGGTTTTAATCAGGGATTTTAATGTGACGTTCAGGGGTTTTAATCAGGGATTTTAATGTGACGTTCAGGGTTTTTAATCAGGGATTTTAATGTGACGTTCAGGGGTTTTAATGTGACGTTCAGGGGTTTTAATCAGGGGTTTTAATGTGACGTTCAGGGGTTTTAATCAGGGGTTTTAATGTGACGTTCAGGGGTTTTAATGTGACGTTCAGGGGTTTTAATCAGGGGTTTTAATGTGACGTTCAGGGGTTTTAATCAGAGGTTTTAATGTGACGTTCAGGGGTTTTAATCAGGGGTTTTAATCAGAGGTTTTAATGTGACGTTCAGGGGTTTTAATCAGGGGTTTTAATGTGACGTTAAGGGATTTTAATCAGAGGTTTTAATGTGATGTTCAGGGGTTTTAATCAGGGGTTTTAATGTGACGTTCAGGGGTTTTAATCAGAGGTTTTAATGTGATGTTCAGGGGTTTTAATCAGGGGTTTTAATCAGGGGTTTTAATCAGGGGTTTTAATCAGGGGTTTTAATCAGGGGTTTTAATGTGACGTTCAGAGATTTTAATCAGGGGTTTTAATGTGACGTTCAGGGGTTTTAATCAGGGGTTTTAATGTGACGTTCAGGGGTTTTAATCAGGGGTTTTAATGTGACGTTCAGGGGTTTTAATCAGGGATTTTAATGTGACGTTCAGGGGTTTTAATGTGACGTTCAGGGGTTTTAATCAGAGGTTTTAATCAGGGGTTTTAATGTGACGTTCAGGGGTTTTAATCAGAGGTTTTAATCAGGGGTTTTAATCAGGGGTTTTAATCAGGGGTTTTAATCAGGGGTTTTAATGTGATGTTCAGGGGTTTTAATGTGATGTTCAGGGGTTTTAATCAGGGGTTTTAATGTGACGTTCAGGGGTTTTAATCAGGGGTTTTAATGTGACGTTCAGGGGTTTTAATCAGAGGTTTTAATGTGACGTTCAGGGGTTTTAATCAGGGGTTTTAATGTGACGTTCAGGGGTTTTAATGTGATGTTCAGGGGGTTTTAATGTGACGTTCAGGGTTTTAATCAGGGGTTTTAATGTGACGTTCAGGGGTTTTAATCAGGGGTTTTAATGTGACGTTCAGGGGTTTTAATCAGGGGTTTTAATCAGGGATTTTAATGTGACGTTCAGGGGTTTTAATCAGGGATTTTAATGTGACGTTCAGGGTTTTTAATCAGGGATTTTAATGTGACGTTCAGGGGTTTTAATCAGAGGTTTTAATGTGACGTTCAGGGGTTTTAATCAGGGATTTTAATGTGACGTTCAGGGGTTTTAATCAGGGGTTTTAATCAGGGGTTTTAATGTGATGTTCAGGGGTTTTAATCAGGGGTTTTAATGTGACGTTCAGGGGTTTTAATGTGATGTTCAGGGGTTTTAATCAGGGGTTTTAATGTGACGTTCAGGGGTTTTAATCAGGGGTTTTAATGTGACGTTCAGGGGTTTTAATCAGGGGTTTTAATGTGACGTTCAGGGGTTTTAATCAGGGGTTTTAATGTGACGTTCAGGGGTTTTAATCAGAGGTTTTAATGTGACGTTCAGGGGTTTTAATCAGAGGTTTTAATGTGACGTTCAGGGATTTTAATGTGACGTTCAGGGGTTTTAATGTGATGTTCAGGGGTTTTAATGTGACGTTCAGGGGTTTTAATGTGATGTTCAGGGGTTTTAATGTGACGTTCAGGGATTTTAATGTGACGTTCAGGGATTTTAATGTGACGTTCAGGGGTTTTAATGTGACGTTCAGGGGTTTTAATGTGATGTTCAGGGGTTTTAATGTGATGTTCAGGGGTTTTAATGTGACGTTCAGGGGTTTTAATGTGATGTTCAGGGGTTTTAATGTGATGTTCAGGGATTTTAATGTGCGTTCAGGGATTTTAATGTAGCGTTCAGGGTTTTAATGTGATGTAAAAAGTGATTGTGTTGATTAATAGCAAAATGTACCTATTCATTTCAATAAAGCACATTTAATTTAATTTGAGATAGGGAGGGTGGACAAAGGGAGGGGGTGGACAAAGGGAGGGGTGGACGAAGGGAGGTAGAGAAAGGGAGCGAGAGGGGAGGAGAGAATGGGAGAGAGATGGTAGAAAGGTAGAGAGAGAAAGGGAGGGAGTGAAAGGGAGAGAGAGGGAGAGAAGGGGAGAGAGAAGTTGCTGGACTGGAGGGAGAGGAAGAAGGAAAGAGAGATGATGATAGAAAGGGGTGAGCTGTGTGTGAACTGTCAGTGTGTGAACTGTCAGTGTGTGTGTGTGTGAACTGTCAGTGTGTGTGTGTGTGAACTGTCAGTGTGTGAACTGTCATTGTGTGTGTGTGTGAACTGTCAGTGTGTGTGTGTGTGTGAACTGTCAGTGTGTGAACTGTCATTGTGTGTGTGTGTGAACTGTCAGTGTGTGTGTGAACTGTCAGTGTGTGTGTGCGTGTGTGTGTGAACTGTCAGTGTGTGTGTGAACTGTCAGTGTGTGTGTGTGTGGGTGTGCATCATCTCTCTTCCTCACACCTTTTGTTACTGCTGTGTATCCTCCTATAATTCTCCTGCCTCTATTCCACAATTCTCGCCTCTTTACTCCCGTTACCGTACTTACCGTAGTTGTTGAGCTTTTATCTACTCTCTTTCCAGTGTTTTGGATCTACTCTGAAAATATAGTTTACCAAGCTACCAATTACGTCACACAAATGACTTCACACCTGCTTTAATCTATAGCTAGAGGACTTCTGATATCTCCAGGAGGGATAGTACATTTTGTTTTAGTCCGTTTTTTTTCTAGCTAGGGTCATCTACTGTTTCCATTTCCTGCAGTCAAATGATCAAACCACCCTCTAGTGGCCTCATGGTTGCAATGCTATTAATCTTTTTCACAATTTCATAATTAATATACATTCTTTGTTTTAAAAAGCCAAAAACCTGGTGTTTCTATGTCAAATGTTTTTTTTTTTTGTCTTCTGTGATATATGAAGTGTAATATTTGGATGCAAACTCAAAATGTAAAACATTTCAGCTCTATATCTGAAATGGTCCAGGTGTCGACTTTCTTTAAACCCATAACCATGTGTGTGAGGTGTATACTACCAATAATCACTCTGTGTGACACTGATTTAGCCCACTGCAGTTAAAGGTTAACTGCTGCCTGTCTTCCCAGTAGTCTACTTTGTATGAGAACTGCTCACTGCTCATAACTTGCAACTGATTGTTGACACATCAACCAGGCAGGGCAATTTGTGACTGTTGTTGTTTTGGTAATCAATCAGCAATTAGTACCGGGTGGTGGGCTATTCACCTCTGCTAGGCAATTAGTACCGGGTGGTGGGCTATTCACCTCTGCTAGGCAATTAGTACCGGGTGGTGGGCTATTCACCTCTGCTAGGCAATTAGTACCGGGTGGTGGGCTATTCACCTCTGCTAGGCAATTAGTCCAGGGTAGTGGGCTATTCACCTCTGCTAGGCAATTAGTACTGGGTGGTGGGCTATTCACCTCTGCTAGGCAATTAGTCCAGGGTAGTGGGCTATTCACCTCTGCTAGGCAATTAGTACTGGGTGGTGGGCTATTCACCTCTGCTAGGCAATTAGTACCGGGTGGCGGGCTATTCACCTCTGCTAGGCAATTAGTACCGGGTGGTGGGCTATTCACCTCTGCTAGGCAATTAGTACCGGTTGGTGGGCTATTCACCTCTGCTAGGCAATTAGTACCAGGTGGTGGGCTATTCACCTCTGCTAGGCAATTAGTCCAGGGTAGTGGGCTATTCACCTCTGCTAGGCAATTAGTACTGGGTGGTGGGCTATTCACCACTGCTAGGCAATTAGTACCGGGTGGCGGGCTATTCACCTCTGCTAGGCAATTAGTACCAGGTGGTGGGCTATTCACCTCTGCTAGGCAATTAGTACCGGGTGGTGGGCTATTCACCTCTGCTAGGCAATTAGTACCGGGTGGTGGGCTATTCACCTCTGCTAGGCAATTAGTACCGGGTGGTGGGCTATTCACCTCTGCTAGGCAATTAGTACCGGGTGGTGGGCTATTCACCTCTGCTAGGCAATTAGTACCGGTTGGTGGGCTATTCACCTCTGCTAGGCAATTCGTAATTAGTGTCAGTACTTCAGTCTTCCCTGTTTTCTCATGACTGAAAATAAGACGGTTCTGCCAAGTTATTCGATGAAGGAAACAGAGGAAGACTCCACACCACTCTCTCACTTTAGCATCTTACCTAGCTATTTTCTCCTCTCATTTTGCTCTTTTGTAGCTCTGTGAACGAAGTGTGTTTTCTGTACCCGTTTGCTCCTCTCCCTGCTTTACAGACGCTTCCCGCACCTTGGCTGCAACCCTTCTAATTTGGTGTCCCCTGCGAGCACAACCCATGTGGAATTCTGGGTCTCCGGCGGCGTTTGGAACTGCAGATCTGAGGTCAAGTACTCTGTGTTCATCTCAGCCTCTGTTGCCCTTCAGTCCCTTGACTTTTTGGCCCTGACGGAGACATGGATCACCCCAGAGAACACTGCTGCTCACTCTTAACCAGACTACTTGTTATCTCATAGTCCGAGAGCATCTGGTCATTGAGGTGGTGACACAGGGCTACTCATTTCTCCTAAGTGGAGATGTTCTCTTTTCTCCCTCTCTCACCTGTCCATCTGCTCATATGAATTCCATGCTGTCACTTGCCCACTCAAGTTTAACATTGTTGTCATTTATCGTCCACCAGGTGCCCTTAGAGTTCCTCAATGACATTGACCCGTTGATAAACTCATACTAGGCGACTTCAACTTCCCGGTGTCTGCCTTCAAGTCATTTCTTTCCAGCTCTTTGCCTCTTTTGACCTCACCCTTTTCCAGTCCCCTTCCACTCACAAGGCAATACGCTTGACCTCATCTTTAACGCCCCTCCAGATCACTACTTCATTTCCTTTTCTGTCTCCCTCTCCTCCAACCATACCCACTCAGCCCCTATCCAGATGGTAATGCGCCGTCGTAATCTCTCTCTCTCTCTCGTCGGAGTGCATGCTGGGAGTGAGTCGTCAAGCAGGGGTGATTGTGAGAGCGAATGGAATTTATTTTTTCACTCTATCGGGTTTTTGTATGTATATATATATATATATGGATTAGTTTAGTTGTTTTAAGGGTATCTTGTTTAAACTATCACTAAGCACGTATAGGGGTGGTGGGATCTTTGAGGTTGGGTTTTCGCGAGGGCACAACCAGCGGGTGGAGCTGGTTGCTATGGCCACTCGTGGAAATGGAGAGTTTGAAAAACTTAGTCGGAGGCATGGAGTAAAGATTCCTGCTGCGACAGGGTGTTCAGTGGAAGAATGTAGCTTGGCTGTGGGTGCTATCATTGGGTATGATAGCATCAAATCAGCCTCAAGGATGAATAGCGCTGTAGTGATATTCTTAGATTCAATTGAAAAGGTGAATAAAATAGTTGAGAGGGGTGTTGTGTTAAGGGAGACACAGGCGCCGGTATTTCCGCTTATGAATCTGGCGAAGAAAGTAATGCTTTCTAACGTGCCACCATTTGTTAGAGATGAAGTGTTAGAGCGAGAGTTATCTCGCCATGGTCAAATAGTATCTACAATAAAGAAGGTTCCTTTTGGATGCAAATCTCCGTTGTTTGAAACATGTCGTGTCTCATAGGAGACAAGTGCATATGATTTAAAAAAAGGAAGGAGATGAACTGAATTTAGCGTTTAGTTTTAAGATTGATGGATTTGATTATGTCTTCTATGCATCTACTGAATCAATGAAATGCTTTGGATGTGGAAGAGAGGGGCATTTGGTGCGTAGTTGTCCCGAAAATGAGCGCGCTGAGCCTGGTAGTAGTTTTAGTGCGAGTGCAACTAACGCACCACCGCGAAGGGATGACCATAATAAGGGTACAGGAGAAGAGAGAAGGTGGGCAGATGTGGTTGGAAAAGCAGGAGAGGAAGGCAGTGTGGATACGGGGCTGCCGTCGCTGAGGTGGTGCTGGAAAATGAAATTGGAAGTCAAGAGGAGATTGAAATAATGGAAAGGAAGCGGATGTTTTCAAAATACCGAGGAGTAAAGGAAGAATTTAAGGGGTGGTGAAGGGTCTAATTCTAAGAGAAAGGTAGAGTTTGATAAATCAATTGAAGATGAACAAGGTGTAGAGATGGTGGAGTATTCTTCTGGGGAGGATAGTGAGAGTGAGTCATCTGACGCATCACAACAATATAGTGAGATAAATGGGGTGGAAGGGAGGTATGGGATCGAGAGGATACGTCAATTTTGAAGTTGACAAAGGGAAGAAATATATGCAGGATTACAATGTAACTGATTTTTTCCCTGAACGTGAATTGTTTATTGAATCAGCAAAGTTTCTGATGTCAAAAATTACAGGGGGAAGTTTGAAAAGCCCTGAAATTGCTAGACGCAAGAAAGTGGTCACAAGAGTGATAAGTGATGAAAATTCTAAAGAAAATGAAAGAGTTCAGTTGCAGTCTTAACTCTGTAAAGAGATGTGGTGGCTGGATCTTCCTCTGTATATATTTTTTTATCCATGAGCAGTTTTAAGATTTCTTCTTTAAACGTAAATGGGGCAAGAGATGTTAAAAAAGAGCCATGATGTATGAGTTAATTAGGGAAAGGGAAGTGACATAATTTTTCTACAAGAAACGCATAGTAATTTGGAAAATGAAGTTATGTGGCAACAGGAGTGGGGGGGACAGTGGTGTGTAGTCATAAAAACTCAAAAAGTGGGGGTGTGGTTATCTTGTTCTCAAAAGGGGTTTTACCGTTGTCATATGAGGTTGAAAAGGTAGTTGAGGGGAGGTTATTAAAAGTTAGAGCAAGGTATGAAAACATCACTATGTGTCTGATAAATGTATATGCCCCAGTGGTGACAGTTGAGAGGGTATGTTTTTTAGAGACACTATCAAATACCATTGAGAAATGTAACAAAGAAGATTATTTGTTTATTGCTGGGGATTTTAACAGCACAGTTAGTGATTTAGATAGAAATCACCAAGAACCTCATATAGCCTCAAGGATGTTTTTAAAACGCCTCATTGTAACAAATGAATTGTGTGATATTTGGCGGAGTCAACATGGAGGAACAAGGCAGTACACCTGGACGCATGTGAGAGAGAACATCATCTCTATGGCCAGGTTAGATAGGTTTTATGTTTTTGAGCATCAATCTCAGGTCTGTAAATCAAGTGTGATAACCCCAGTGGGATTTTCTGATCATTGTTTAATAACAGAGGTGATGTTCATTAATGATGTAAAACCCAAAAGTGCATACTGGCATTTTAATATAACTTTATTGAGTGATGCTCACTTCAGGAACTGTTTCAGTTTTTTTGGGGAGAGGTGGAGGTCTCAAAAGGCCAGTTTTGTATCCATTCAACAGTGGTGGGATATAGGGAAAATCCAGATTCAACAATTTTGTAATCAATACACGAGGAATGTCACCAAAGATATCACCAGATCAATGAAAGCCCTAGAAATTGAAATAGTGGAACTCATGACGTTGGTTGAGACAACAGGAGATCGAGGCCATACTCAGGCCCTCAAGAGGAGAAAAACTGCATTGGCAGAGCACAGGGGGCACTGGTGAGAAGTACATTTCAGGGAATATCTGAAATGGATGCCTCATCCAAATTTTTCTTTGGTTTAGAGAAAAAAAATGGACAAAGAAAAATGATTCATTGTCTCAAATCAGCTGTTGGACAAGAGCTCACTAGCCCTAGTGAAATTAGAAAGAGGGCAGTAGAGTTCTATGCTGAGCTCTACAAGTGTGAGTACAAAGAGGACAAAACAGTGACACAGCAAGTCTTTGATGGGCTCCCAAAGGTGGCTGCAGAAGCTCAGGTTGAGCTTGAGCAACCATTGTCTTTGCAGGATTTATACACTGCATTAAAAGGCATGGAAAATGGAAGGGCACCAGGCATTGATGGGCTTCCCGTTGACTTCTTTAAGTCTTTTTGGGCTATGTTGGGAGAGGATTGGTTAGAAGTAGCTAATGATTGTTTAACCGGAGGGTTACTACCAATAAGCTGCAGAAGGGCTGTCCTCACCCTACTGCCCAAAAAGGGTGACCCGAGGGAGGTGAAGAACTGGAGGCCGGTGGCTTTATTGTGCACTGATTATAAGATATTGTCAAAAGCTTTGTCCAACAGGCTGAGGGAGGTGATGGGGCAAATCATACATACGGATCTGTCCTACTGTGTTCCTGGCAGGCAGATAGGGGATAACATTTCTCTGATTCGTGATTTTTTGGACGTCTCTAGGGCTATTGGGTTGGATGCTGGTCTAATTTCAATTGATCAGGAAAAGGCATTTGACCGAGTTGAACTTCAATATTTATGGCACACGTTTGAGGCGTTTGGGTTCAGCTCTGGTTTTATTGCCATGATAAAGGTGATATATGGTGATATTGAAAGTGTATTGAAAGTTAACGGTGGTTTGAGTGCTCCTTTTAAAGTGTGTAGAGGTATTAGGCAGGGATGTTCTATGTCAGGGATGTTATATGCCATTGCTATAGAGCCACTACTAAATAGCATTAGAAGTCGCATTGCAGGGGTGTGCCTTTCAGAGGATATTCCTCCTATTCGTCTCTCAGCCTATGCTGAAGATGTAGTTGTGCTAGTGAAAAATCAAGCGGAGGTGGATAGCTTGAGTCTAATGGTTGATCGTTTTAGGGGAATATCCTCTGCAAAGGTAAATTGGGAAAAGAGTTGTGCGTTACAGATTGGAGAATGGTCTGGAGGGATCATGGCTTTGCCAGGGGGGCTAGAATGGTGTAAGGGAGGTTTTAAGTATCTTGGAGTGTACCTAGGAGATGAGGGGACTATGGAAAAAAATTGGAGTGGGGTGGTTGAAATGGTGGAAGGGAGGATGAGGAGATGGCGTTGGTTATTATCTCGTATGTCATATAGGGGGCGCACTATTATAGTTAACAATGTGATTGCATCTGCACTGTGGCATCGGTTGTCAGTTTTAGAACCACCATCTGGCCTTCTGGCTAAGACACAGGCAATTATTGTGGATTTCTTTTGGGATAAATATCACTGGGTTCCACAAAGTGTTTTGTATTTGTCAAAAGAGGAGGGGGGACAAGGTCTTGTACATCTTGCTAGTACGGCTGCTGCTTTCCATTTACATTTACATTTAAGTCATTTAGCAGACGCTCTTATCCAGAGCGACTTACAAATTGGTGCTTTCACCTTATGACATCCAGTGGAACAGCCACTTTACAATAGTGCATCTAGGTCTTTTAAGGGGGGAGGGGAGAAGGATTACTTTATCCTATCCTAGGTATTCCTTAAAGAGGTGGGGTTTCAGGTGTCTCCGGAAGGTGGTGATTGACTCCGCTGTCCTGGCGTCGTGAGGGAGTTTGTTCCACCATTGGGGGCCAGAGCAGCCGACAGTTTTGACTGGGCTGAGGCGGGAACTGTACTTCCTCAGTGGTAGGGAGGCGAGCAGGCCAGAGGTGGATGAACGCAGTGCCCTTGTTTGGGTGTAGGGCCTGATCAGAGCCTGGAGGTAGTGAGGTGCCGTTCCCCTCACAGCTCCGTAGGCAAGCACCATGGTCTTGTAGCGGATGCGAGCTTCAACTGGAAGCCAGTGGAGAGAGCGGAGGAGCGGGGTGACGTGAGAGAACTTGGGAAGGTTGAACACCAGACGGGCTGCGGCGTTCTGGATGAGTTGTAGGGGTTTAATGGCACAGGCAGGGAGCCCAGCCAACAGCGAGTTGCAGTAATCCAGACGGGAGATGACAAGTGCCTGGATTAGGACCTGCGCCGCTTCCTGTGTGAGGCAGGTCCGTACTCTGCGGATGTTGTAGAGCATGAACCTACAGGAACGGGCCACCGCCTTGATGTTATTTGAGAACGACAGGGTGTTGTCCAGGATCACGCCAAGGTTCTTAGCGCTCTGGGACGAGGACACAATGGAGTTGTCAACCGTGATGGCGAGATCATGGAACGGGCAGTCCTTCCCGGGAGGAAGAGCAGCTCCGTCTTGCCGAGGTTCAGCTTGAGGTGATGATCCGTCATCCACACTGATATGTCTGCCAGACATGCAGAGATGCGATTCGCCACCTGGTCGTCAGAAGGGAAAGGAGAAGATTAATTGTGTGTCGTCTGCATAGCAATGATAGGAGAGACCATGTGAGGTTATGACAGAGCCAAGTGACTTGGTGTATAGCGAGAATAGGAGAGGGCCTAGAACAGAGCCCTGGGGACACCAGTGGTGAGAGCACGTGGTGAGGAGACGGATTCTCGCCACGCCACCTGGTAGGAGCGACCTGTCAGGTAGGACGCAATCCAAGCGTGGGCCGCGCCGAGGAGATGCCCAACTCGGAGAGGGTGGAGAGGAGGATCTGATGGTTCACAGTATCGAAGGCAGCCGATAGGTCTAGAAGGATGAGAGCAGAGGAGAGAGAGTTAGCTTTAGCAGTGCGGAGCGCCTCCGTGATACAGAGAAGAGCAGTCTCAGTTGAATGACTAGTCTTGAAACCTGACTGATTTGGATCAAGAAGGTCATTCTGAGAGAGATGGCGGGAGAGCTGGCCAAGGACGGCACGTTCAAGAGTTTTGAGAGAAAAGAAAGAAGGGATACTGGTCTGTAGTTGTTGACATCGGAGGGATCGAGTGTAGGTTTTTTCAGAAGGGTGCAACTCTCGCTCTCTTGAAGACGGGGAGGGACGTAGCCAGCGGTCAGGGATGAGTTGATGAGCGAGGTGAGGTAAGGGAGAAGGTCACCGGAGATGGTCTGGAGAAGAGAGGAGGGGATAGGGTCAAGCGGGCAGGTTGTTGGGCGGCCGGCCGTCACAAGACGCGAGATGTCATCTGGAGAGAGAGGGAGAAAGAGGTCAGAGCACAGGGTAGGGCAGTGTGAGCAGAGCCAGCGGTGTCGTTTGACTTAGCAAACGAGGATCGGATGTCGTCGACCTTCTTTTCAAAATGGTTGACGAAGTCATCTGCAGAGAGGGAGGAGGGGGGAGGGGAGGAGGATTCAAGAGGGAGGAGAAGGTGGCAAAGAGCTTCCTAGGGTTAGAGGCAGATGCTTGGAATTTAGAGTGGTAGAAAGTGGCTTTAGCAGCAGAGACAGAGGAGGAAAATGTAGAGAGGAGGAGTGAAAGGATGCCAGGTCTGCAGGGAGGCGAGTTTTCCTCCATTTCCGCTCGGCTGCCCGGAGCCCTGTTCTGTGAGCTCGCAATGAGTCGTCGAGCCACGGAGGCGGGAGGGGAGGACCGAGCCGGCCTGGAGGATAGGGGACATAGAGAGTCAAAGGATGCAGAAAGGGAGGAGAGGAGGGTTGAGGAGGCAGAATCAGGAGATAGGTTGGAGAAGGTTTGAGCAGAGGGAAGAGATGATAGGATGGAAGAGAGAGAGAGTAGCGGGAGAGAGAGCGAAAGGTTGGGACGGCGCGATACCATCCAGTAGGGGCAGTGTGGGAAGTGTTGGATGAGAGCGAGAGGGAAAAGGATACAAGGTAGTGGTCGGAGACTTGGAGGAGTTGCAATGAGGTTAGTGGAGGAACAGCATCTAGTAAAGATGAGGTCGAGCGTATTGCCTGCCTTGTGAGTAGGGGGAAGGTGAGAGGGTGAGGTCAAAAGAGGAGAGGAGTGGAAAGAAGGAGGCAGAGAGGAATGAGTCAAAGGTAGACGTGGGGAGGTTAAAGTCGCCCAGAACTGTGAGAGGTGAGCCGTCCTCAGGAAAGGAGCTTATCAAGGCATCAAGCTCATTGATGAACTCTCGAGGAACCTGGAGGGCGATAAATGATAAGGATGTTAAGCTTGAAAGGGCTGGTAACTGTGACAGCATGGAATTCAAAGGAGGCGATAGCCAGATGGGTAAGGGGAGAAAGAGAATGACCACTTGGGAGAGATGAGGATCCCGGTGCCACCACCCCGCTGACCAGAAGCTCTCGGGGTGTGCGAGCACGTGGGCGGACGAAGAGAGAGCAGTAGGAGTAGCGGTGTTGTCTGTGGTGATCCATGTTTCCGTCAGAGCCAAGAAGTCGAGGACTGGAGGGAGACATAGGCTGAGATGAACTCTGCCTTGTTGGCCGCAGATCGGCAGTTCCAGAGGCTACCGGAGACCTGGAACTCCACGTGGGTCGTGCGCTGGGACCACCAGATTAGGGTGGCTGCGGCCATGCGGTGTGGAGCGTTTGTATGGTCTGTGCAGAGAGGAGAGAACAGGGATAGACAGACACATAGTTGACAGGCTAGAGAAGAGGCTTCGCTAATGCAGAGGAGATTGGAATGACAAGTGGACTACACGTCTCGAATGTTCAGAAAGTTAAGCTACGTAGCAAGAATCTAATTGACTAAAATGATTAAAATGATAGAGTACTGCTGGGGTAGGCTAGCTGCGTTGTTGACACTACCCTAATCAAGTCGTACCGTTGAGTGTGAAGTTTCTACAATGCTGCTTATCGGGAGCTAGCTGGCTAGCTAGCAGTGTTGGTTACGTTACGTTGCGTAGGAGAACGACAATAGCTGGCTAGCTAACCTAGAAAATCGCTCTAGACTACACAATTATCTTTGAAACAAAGACGGCTATGTAGCTAGCTATGTAGCTAGCTACGATCAAACAAATCACACCGTTGGGACTGTAATGAAATGAAGTGAAAAAGTGATACTACCTGTGGAGCGACGCGGAATGCGACCGGAATGCGAAAGTTCTATTCAGTAGACGTTGGCTGGCTGTTGGCTAGCTAGGAGTGTCTCCTACGTTAAGGACGACAAAATAGCTGGCTAGCTAACCTCGGTGAATTAAGATAATCACTCTAAGACTACACACTCTAAACTACACAATTATCTTGGATACGAAGACAGCAAAGACAACTATGTAGCTATCTAATACTACACTAATCAAGTCGTTCGGTTGAGTGTGATAGTTACTACAGTGCTACGGTAGCCGGTGAACGTATGCTAGCTGCTAGGCAGATAGGAGGGCGACGAAATACGATAATAACGCAATTATCACTCTAAGACTCCACACTCTAAGCTACACAATTATCTTGGATACGAAGACAGCAAAGACAACTATGTAGCTAGCTATGTAGCTAGCTAACACTACACTAATCAAGACGTTCAGTTGAGTGTGATAGTACTACAGTGCTACGGTAGACGGTGAACGTGTTGGACAGATAGGAGACGACGAAATAGGTTGCTTTATGGACCGGAAAATGTGGTGTGGAGAGGGGTGGCAGGTCTTATATTACAACGGGTTGGAGGATTAGGTTTAAAGAAGGCTTTATTTCTGGTTGATAGTAGCCAGATTTCTAGGGAGGGAGTACCTCCGTTTTACAGAGGACTTCTCAGAGTATGGAGCATAATGAAGGTGTCCAGACGAACTTCAGCGGATTCAGTGCATTGGCTGTTGGAGGAACCTCTGGTGTATGGGGCAAGACTGGATTGTACAACTGCAGCTGTTCCACATTTCTCCAAGATTCTGGTGAAGGGGAAAATCATCACCTTAAGACAGTTAATGGCCATGGCTGGGCCCGCCTTAATGGATGGAAGACGGGTGGCAGAACATTTGGGGATGAGGTCGGAAAGGATTGTCGGACAAATGCTGGGGAGCTGCAGGAAGACTCTGTCAGCGGAAGAATGGGGTATGCTTAGTAGTCACAAGAAGAAGGTACAAGATGAAGACGTCTCATTTCCAAGACTAGGGATTACACCAAATATCCCAGAGTCAGAAAGAAAGGCGTTATTGCTGGATTTGAGAGGGTTGGAGGAGGTGGTTTTGGATGAGGTGAATGGGAAGGACTTGTATAGGGGTGTCAAGGTGTTGAATAAAGATAAATTGAAAAATAGAAAAGACACTCCATGGAGGGTAAAATTGGGCATTGATGATAGGGTAAAGCCAGCATGGAGGGCACTGTACAAACCACCGTTACAAAAGGGTACTGGTGATATGCAATGGAGGGGTTTACATGGCATCATTGCAGTTAATGCTTTTGTATCTGTTATTAATTCAGATGTTAGAGATGGATGTCCTTTTTGTAATATAAGAGAAACCATTTTCACTGTTTTATGGAGTGTGAGAGGATAAAACCTCTATTGGAAATGCTGGAATCTTTGTTTAAAGCTGTAGGGGAATTTTTCAATAACACTGTTTTTATTTTGGGGTTTCAATATAGTAAACAACAGAAAAGAAAATGTCAAATGTAAAATTTTATTTTGGGACAAGCTAAGATGTCAATTTTTCTGAGTAGAAAACATAAGATAGAAACGGGATATGGGAAGGATGTAAGATGTGTTTTTAAAGGATTAGTGAAAGCAAGAATAAAAGTAGATTTTGAGTTCTTTTCAGCTGAAAAAGATCTCCTATTATTTGAGGAGAAGTGGGCCTACGAAAGAGCGCTTTGTTTTGTAGAGGAGGGGAAATTATTTTTTGCTGATGAAATAAGTTGAATGTATATGTTATGTATTTATTTTTGTTTAGGAAATACATTTGTTGTTTCATTTCTGAAAAGGCAGTGTGTCATTTTTTTATGTTAACACTTGAGTAAAAAATAAAGGTTTTATAAAAACTCAAAACTCTCTCTCTCTCTCTCCCTCTCTCTCCCACTACTCCCACTCACACTACCTCTTCTGTCCTATCAGCTGTCCCTTCTGTTAGATCCTTCTGTCTCCTGATTCTACATCTCCTCCCCTATCCTATCACCCTTCTCCCTCCTGACTCCTGACTCTGCCTCTCCTCCACTATCCTATCACCCTTCTGACTCCTGACTCTGCCTCTCCTCCACTATCCTATCACCCTCCTGACTCCTGACTCTGCCTCTCCTCTCCTCCCCTATCCTATCACCCTTCTCCCTCCTGACTCCTGACTCTGCCTCTCCTCCACTATCCTATCACCCTTCTCCCTCCTGACTCCTGACTCTGCCTCTCCTCCACTATCCCTATCACCCTTCTCCCTCCTGACTCTGCCTCTCCTCCACTATCCTATCACCCTTCTCCCTCCTGACTCCTGACTCTGCCTCTCCTCCACTATCCTATCACCCTTCTCCCTCCTGACTCTGCCTCTCCTCCACTATCCTATCACCCTTCTCCCTCCTGACTCTGCCTCTCCTCCACTATCCTATCACCCTTCTCCCTCCTGACTCTGCCTCTCCTCCACTATCCTATCACCCTTCTCCCTCCTGACTCCTGACTCTGCCTCTCCTCCCCTATCCTATCACCCTTCTCCCTCCTGACTCCTGACTCTGCCTCTCCTCCCCTATCCTATCACCCTCCTGACTCCTGACTCTGCCTCTCCTCCCCTATCCTATCACCCTCCTGACTCTGCCTCTCCTCCACTATCCTATCACCCTTCTCCCTCCTGACTCTGCCTCTCCTCCACTATCCTATCACCCTTCTCCCTCCTGACTCCTGACTCTGCCTCTCCTCCACTATCCTATCACCCTTCTCCCTCCTGACTCCTGACTCTGCCTCTCCTCCACTATCCTATCACCCTTCTCCCTCCTGACTCCTGACTCTGCCTCTCCTCCACTATCCTATCACCCTTCTCCCTCCTGACTCCTGACTCTGCCTCTCCTCCACTATCCTATCACCCTTCTCCCTCCTGACTCCTGACTCTGCCTCTCCTCCACTATCCTATCACCCTCCTCCCTCCTGACTCCTGATGCTGCCTCTCCTCCCCTATCCTATCACCCTTCTCCCTCCTGACTCCTGACTCTGCCTCTCCTCCACTATCCTATCACCCTTCTCCCTCCTGACTCCTGACTCTGCCTCTCCTCCACTATCCTATCACCCTTCTCCCTCCTGACTCTGCCTCTCCTCCCCTATCCTATCACCCTTCTCCCTCCTGACTCCTGACTCTGCCTCTCCTCCCCTATCCTATCACCCTTCTCCCTCCTGACTCCTGACTCTGCCTCTCCTCCACTATCCTATCACCCTTCTCCCTCCTGACTCCTGACTCTGTCTCTCCTCCACTATCCTATCACCCTTCTCCCTCCTGACTCCTGACTCTGCCTCTCCTCCACTATCCTATCACCCTTCTCCCTCCTGACTCCTGACTCTGCCTCTCCTCCACTATCCTATCACCCTTCTCCCTCCTGACTCCTGACTCTGCCTCTCCTCCACTATCCTATCACCCTTCTCCCTCCTGACTCTGCCCCTCTCCTCCACTATCCTATCACCCTTCTCCCTCCTGACTCCTGCTCTGCCTCTCCTCCACTATCCTATCACCCTCCTGACTCCTGACTCTGCCTCTCCTCCTATCCTATCACCCTTCTCCCTCCTGACTCCTGACTCTGCCTCTCCTCCACTATCCTATCACCCTTCTCCCTCCTGACTCCTGACTCTGCCTCTCCTCCACTATCCTATCACCCCTTCTCCCTCCTGACTCCTGACTCTGCCTCTCCTCCACTATCCTATCACCCTCCTGACTCCTGACTCTGCCTCTCCCCCTATCCTATCACCCTTCTCCCTCCTGACTCCTGACTCTGCCTCTCCTCCACTATCCTATCACCCTTCTCCCTCCTGACTCCTGACTCTGCCTCTCCTCCACTATCCTATCACCCTTCTCCCTCCTGACTCTGCCTCTCCTCCACTATCCTATCACCCTTCTCCCTCCTGACTCCTGACTCTGCCTCTCCTCCACTATCCTATCACCCTTCTCCCTCCTGACTCCTGACTCTGCCTCTCCTCCACTATCCTATCACCCTTCTCCCTCCTGACTCCCTGACTCTGCCTCTCCTCCACTATCCTATCACCCTTCTCCCTCCTGACTCTGCCTCTCCTCCACTATCCTATCACCCTTCTCCCTCCTGACTCCTGACTCTGCCTCTCCTCCACTATCCTATCACCCTTCTCCCTCCTGACTCCTGACTCTGCCTCTCCTCCCCTATCCTATCACCCTTCTCCCTCCTGACTCCTGACTCTGCCTCTCCTCCACTATCCTATCACCCTTCTCCCTCCTGACTCTGCCTCTCCTCCACTATCCTATCACCCTTCTCCCTCCTGACTCCTGACTCTGCCTCTCCTCCCCTATCCTATCACCCTTCTGACTCCTGACTCTGCCTCTCCTCCACTATCCTATCACCCTCCTCCCTCCTGACTCCTGACGCTTCCTCTCCTCCCCTATCCTATCACCCTCCTGACTCCTGATGCTGCCTCTCCTCCCCTATCCTATCACCCTCCTGACTCCTGATGCTGCCTCTCCTCCCCTATCATATCACCCTCCTGACTCCTGATGCTGCCTCTCCTCCCCTATCCTATCACCCTTCTCCCTCCTAACTCCTGATGCTGCCTCTCCTCCCCTATCCTATCACCCTTCTCCCTCCTAACTCCTGATGCTGCCTCTCCTCTCCTCCCCTATCCTATCACCCTTCTCCCTCCTGACTCCTAATGCTGCCTCTCCTCCCCTATCCTATCACCATCCTGCTCCTTGGCTGAGTAACTCATTGCGAGCATACAGAATGGGGCTGCGAGCAGCTGCCAAACTCTCTCTATTATAAACTATAGGGTTATATTATTATATTTCTCTGTGCTCTGTTAGCTGTTATAAGAGAGATGCTCCAATTTGGATGGAGATTCACACCTGACAAACAGTCACCAAACCTCCCTCCCTCCCTCCAGGTTGGTGCCCAGAGGTTTAGTGTCAACATGCCTCATAAGTTCAGAAACCACAACTACAAGGCCCCTACCTTCTGTGACCATTGTGGATCTCTACTATGGGGACTGATGAAGCAGGGCCTGCAATGCAAGGGTATGTGTGTGTGCGTGTGTGTGTGTGTGTGTGTGTATTCACTTTGGTAATAAAGGTGGTTATGTTTTCATAGGTCAGATAAGACAGATTCACTGATTTGTGTATGTGTAGCTTCTTTCAACACACTGTGTGTGTGTGTGTGTGTGTTTAGTGTGTAAGATGAATGTACACAAAAGGTGTGAGGCCAACGTAGCTCCCAACTGCTGGGTGGACGCCAAAGGCATCGCCAAAGTCCTGGCTGAAATGGGAGTCACTCCTGAAAAGATTTCCACTACAGTGCAGGAAAAAGGTTCACCCACACAAGCAAGCTTTTCTGTCCTCGTGGGGATCTAACATTTACAACCATTCAATATCCTATTTTCCCTAAAAACCTAACCTTAACGCCAAATCCTAACCCCAATTCTAACCCTTACCCTACACCTAACCCTATGCTTAAAAAAGCCTTTGTCCCCATAGGGGGGAACTTTCCCTGTTTTACTTCCCTTGTGGGGATATTTGGGGATTTCAGGTCCCCACAAGAATAGAAGAACAAGTACACACACACACACACACACACACACACACACACACACACACACACACACACACACACACACACACACATGGTCACAAACACACTCGAAGTCACACAGCTGTCTGACTTTCTTCATGTGTGTCTGTGCAGAGCAGGATGAGTTGGAGCGGCTACAACGTGGGATGTCGTTAGAGATGCGAGGCTCTTCCTCCTCCGGTTCCTCCTCTACCTCGCGGGACAATGGAGCAGCGAAGAGGACTCTCAAAGACTTCAGCTTCATCAATGTCTTGGGGAAAGGAAGCTTTGGAAAGGTGAGGAGAAGGAGGGAGGAGGGAAATCTCTCTCTTCCTCTCTCTCTCTGCCTCGTTCCCTCCTTCAGGTGATGTTAGCAGAGCTGAAAGGCAGTGAGGAGGTGTAAAGTATCTCTCTCTTCCTCTCTCTCTCTCTGACTCCCTCCCTCCTTCAGGTGATGTTAGCAGAGCTGAAAGGCAGTGAGGAGGTGTAAAGTATCTCTCTCTTCCTCTCTCTCTCTCTCTGACTCCCTCCCTCCTTCAGGTGATGTTAGCAGAGCTGAAAGGCAGTGAGGAGGTGTAAAGTATCTCTCTCTTCCTCTCTCTCTCTCTGACTCCTCCCTCCTTCAGGTGATGTTAGCAGAGCTGAAAGGCAGTGAGGAGGTGTAAGTATCTCTCTCTTCCTCTCTCTCTCTCTCTGACTCCCTCCCTCCTTCAGGTGATGTTAGCAGAGCTGAAAGGCAGTGAGGAGGTGTTTGCAGTGAAGGTGTTGAAGAAGGATGTGATCCAGCAGGATGACGATCTGGACTGCACCCTGACAGAGAAACGCATCCTGGCCCTAGCTGAAACACCCTACCTCTGCCAGCTCTACTGCTGCTTCCAGACCCAGGTACACACTACACTACACACTACACACACACACACCCCTACCCTCTGCCAGCTCTACTGCTGCTTCCAGACCCAGTACACTACACTACACACACTACACACACACACACACACACACACCCCTACCTCTGCCAGCTCTACTGCTGCTTCCAGACCCGGGTACACACTACACACACACACTACACACACACACACACCCTTACCTCTGCCAGCTCTACTGCTGCTTCCAGACCCGGGTACACACTACACACACACACTACACACACACACACCCCTACCTCTGCCAGCTCTACTGCTGCTTCCAAACCTGGGTACACACACACACACACACACACACACACACACACACACACTCCAACCGTCTCCTCCACAGGACCGTCTGTTCTTTGTGATGGAGTACGTGAACGGAGGAGACCTGATGTTTCAGATCCAACACTCCAGGAAGTTTGACGAGGCTCGCTTCTACGCCGCTGAAGTTACCTCCGCACTCATGTTCCTGTGGTTAGGGTCACATACAGGTAACCTCTGCCCTCTAACCACAGTCCACATGTTCCTGTGGTTAGGGTCATATACAGGTAACCTCTGCCCTCTAACCACAGTCCACATGTTCCTGTGGTTAGGGTCATATACAGGTAACCTCTGCCCTCTAACCACAGTCCACATGTTCCTGTGGTTAGGGTCATATACAGGTAACCTCTGCCCTCTAACCACAGTCCACATGTTCCTGTGGTTAGGGTCACATACAGGTAACCTCTGCCCTCTAACCACAGTCCACATGTTCCTGTGGTTAGGGTCACATACAGGTAACCTCTGCCCTCTAACCACAGTCCACATGTTCCTGTGGTTAGGGTCACATACAGGTAACCTCTGCCCTCTAACCACAGTCCACATGTTCCTGTGGTTAGGGTCACATACAGGTAACCTCTGCCCTCTAACCACAGTCCACATGTTCCTGTGGTTAGGGTCACATACAGGTAACCTCTGCCCTCTAACCACAGTCCACATGTTCCTGTGGTTAGGGTCATACAGGTAACCTCTGCCCTCTAACCACAGTCCACATGTTCCTGTGGTTAGGGTCATATACAGGTAACCTCTGCCCTCTAACCACAGTCCACATGTTCCTGTGGTTAGGGTCATATACAGGTAACCTCTGCCCTCTAACCACAGTCCACATGTTCCTGTGGTTAGGTCATATACAGGTAACCTCTGCCCTCAAACCACAGTCCACATGTTCCTGTGGTTAGGGTCATCTACAGGTAACCTCTGCCCTCTAACCACAGTCCACATGTTCCTGTGGTTAGGGTCATCTCAGGTAACCTCTGCCCTCTAACCACAGTCCCATGTTCCTGTGGTTAGGGGTCATATATGGTAACCTCTGCCCTCTAACCACAGTCCACATGTTCCTGTGGTTTAGGGTCATATACAGAGTAACCTCTGCCCTCTAACCACAGTCCACATGTTCCTGCGGTTAGGGTCATATACAGGTAACCTCTGCCCTCTAACCACAGTCCATGTTCCTGCGGTTAGGGTCATATACAGGTAACCTCTGCCGTCCAACCACAGTCCACATGTTCCTGCGGTTAGGGTCATATACAGGTAACCTCTGCCCTCTAACCACAGTCCACATGTTCCTGCGGTTAGGGTCATATACAGGTAACCTCTGCCCTCTAACCACAGTCCATGTTCCTGCGGTTAGGGTCATATACAGGTAACCTCTGCCCTCTAACCACAGTCCACATGTTCCTGCGGTTAGGGTCATATACAGGTAACCTCTGCCCTCTAACCACAGTCCATGTTCCTGCAGTTAGGGTCATATACAGGTAACCTCTGCCCTCTAACACAGTCCACATGTTCCCTGTGGTTAGGGTCATATACAGGTAACCTCTGCCCTCTAACCACAGTCCACATGTTCCTGCGGTTAGGGTCATATACAGGTAACCTCTGCCCTCTAACCACAGTCCACATGTTCCTGCGGTTAGGGTCATATACAGGTAACCTCTGCCCTCTAACCACAGTCCACATGTTCCTGCGGTTAGGGTCATATACAGGTACCCTCTGCCCTCTAACCACAGTCCCATGTTCCTGCGGTTAGGGTCATATACAGGTAACCTCTGCCCTCTAACCACAGTCCATGTTCCTGCGGTTAGGGTCATATACAGGTAACCTCTGCCCTCTAACCACAGTCCACATGTTCCTGCGGTTAGGGTCATATACAGGTAACCTCTGCCCTCTAACCACAGTCCACATGTTCCTGCGGTTAGGGTCATATACAGGTAACCTCTGCCCTCTAACCACAGTCCACATGTTCCTGCGGTTAGGTCATATACAGGTAACTCCTCTGCCCTCTAACCACAGTCCACATGTTCCTGCGGTTAGGGTCATATACAGGTAACCTCTGCCCTCTAACCACAGTCCACATGTTCCTGCGGTTAGGGTCATATCAGGTAACCTCTGCCTCTAACCACAGTCCACATGTTCCTGCGGTTAGGTCATATACAGGTAACCTCTGCCCTCTAACCACAGTCCACATGTTCCTGCGGTTAGGGTCATATACAGGTAACCTCTGCCCTCTAACCACAGTCCACATGTTCCTGCAGTTAGGGTCATATACAGGTAACCTCTGCCCTCTAACCACAGTCCATGTTCCTGCGGTTGGGTCATATACCGGTAACCTCTAACCACAGTCCCATGTTCTGCGGTTAGGGTCATATACAGGTAACCTCTGCCCTCTAACCACAGTCCACATGTTCCTGCGGTTAGGGTCATATACAGGTAACCTCTGCCCTCTAACCACAGTCCACATGTTCCTGCGGTTAGGGTCATATACAAGTAACCTCTGCCCTCTAACCACAGTCCACATGTTCCTCGGTTAGGGTCATATACAGGTAACCTCTGCCCTCTAACCAAAATCCACATGTTCCTGTGGTTAGGGTCATATACAGGTTACCTCTGCCCTCTAACCACAGTCACATGTTCCTGGTTAAAGGGTACAGGTAACCTCTGGTCCACATGTTCCTGCAGTTATATACAGGTAACCTCTGCCCTCTAACCACAGTCCATATGTTCCTGCACCGCAACAGGGTCATATACAGGTAACCTCTGCCCTCTA
>NW_027039325.1:0-57074 GCF_034236695.1 Oncorhynchus nerka | reverse complement strand
GGTATACTTCGTTCAGTTACATGTACTCACGGTTAGAAGTCAGTAGAGGCACGGTTAGAGTCAGTGTGGGGGCACGGTTGAAGTCAGTGGGGGCACGGTTAGAGAGTCAGTGTGGGGCACGGTTAGAAGTCAGTGTGAGGGAGCACGGTTAGAAGTCAGTGTGGGGAGCACGGTTAGAGTGTCAGTGTGGGGGCACCGGTTAGAGTCAGTGTGGGGTCGGTTAAATCAAAGGAAACCTCCGAATTAGAAATCCCAGTAATAATATTAGCACTAGTTGAAGTCAGTGATGATATTACTTACAGATTAGAAATCCAGATAATGTAATAGAAACACAATTAGAAATCAATGTAATAGGAAACACAATTAGAAATCAGTGAGAAAGGCACAATTTAGAAAATCAATGTAAAGCACAATTAGAAGAGCACATGTAGCGAAGTATCGATGTAAATCAATGTAGAAACACAGTCAGAAATCAGTATAGAAATATGAATTGAATGTAGAAACTCAATAGAAAGATAAGTAACAAGAACACAATTGAAAATCAAAATGTAGAAACACCAATTAGAAATCGAAATGATAGAAACACAATTCGAAATCAAAATGTAAAGAGCACAGTCAGAAATTCAAAAAGTGGAAGCGCAATTCGAAATCAGTAGTGAGGCACCGGTTAGAAATCAGTGATGAGAAACTGGTTAGAAATCAGTAGTAGGAGCACAGTTAGAAGTCAGTGATGAGAGCACAGTTAGAAAGTCAGTGTAGAGGCACCCAGTTAGAAGTCAGTGATGAGAGCACAGTTAGGAATCGAGTGTGAGAGCACAGTTAGAAGTCAGTGTGAGGCTGGGTAGAGAGTCACTGTAGAGGCACGGTTAGAAGTCAGTAATAGAGAGCACAGTTAGAAGTCCAGTGTGAGAGAGCACAGTTAGAAATCAAAATGTGAGAGCACAGTTCGAAATCCCAATGTGAGAGCACAGTTAGAAATCCCAGTATTAGAGAGCACAGTTAGAAATCGAGTAATAGACACAGTTAGAAATCAGATGTAGAGACACAGTTAGAAATCAAATGTAGAAACACAATTAGAAATCAATGTAGAAAGCGTGTAGAAACACAAAGGAAATCAATTAAAGCACAAGGCACAATTAAAAGTCGAAATCAATGTAAAGCGCAATTAAAGAAATCAATGTAAACACAATTAGAAATCAGTAATAATAGAAACACAGTTAGAAATCAGTAATAAACACAATTGAGAAATCAATGTAAAAACACAATTAGAAATCAAAATAATAATAGAAACACAGTTAGAAATCAGTTTGTAAAGGAAACACAATTAGAAATCAGTGTAGAAACACAATTAAAAATCAGTAAAGAAACACAATTAGGAAATCAGTGTAAAACACAATTAAAATCAATAATAATAGAGCACAATTAAAATCAATGTAGAAACACAATTAGAAATCAAATGTAAAGGCACCGGTTAGAAATCAGTGTGAAAGCACAATTAGAAATCAGTAAAGAAACACAATTAGAAATCAATCTAGAAACACAATTAGAAATCAATGTAGAAACACAATTAGAAATCAATGTGAAACACACAATTAATCAAATGTTAGAAAGGCTTACAATTAGAAATCAATGTAAAAGGCACAATTAGAAATCAATGTAAAGGAAACACAATTAGAAATCAGTGTAAAGCACAGTTCGAAATCAGTAATTGAGAGCACAGTTAGAAATCAGTAATAGAAACTTCCAATTAGAAATCAGTGAGAAACACAATTAGAAATCCAGGTTAGTGGGGGCACAATTAGGAAATCAATGTAAAAACACAATTAGAAATCAATGTAAAACACAATTAGAAATCAATGTAAAAGCACAATTAGAAATCAATGTAAGAAACACAATTAGAAATCAATGAGAAACACAATTAGAAGTCAAATAATCAGGAAATTACAATTAGAAATCAAAAGTAATAGAAACACAATTAGAAATCAAATGTAAAGCACAGTTAGAAATCAATGTAGAAACACAATTAGAAATCCAATGTAAGTAGAAACACAATTAGAAATCAAAGATAAAATGTCAAGAAATCACAATTAGAAATCAATGTAATAAACACAATGTGTTAGAAATCAAAAAATGTTAAAGTCAAATTAGAAATCAGTTAATAAAGTAGAAACACAATGTTAGAAATCAATGTAAAGAAACACAATTAGAAATCAATGTAATAGAAACACAATTAGAAATCAATGTAGAAACACAATTAAAATCCAATAATAGGCACAATTAGAAATCAAATGTGAACACAATTAGAAATCAATGTGTAGGGGGCACAGTTAGAAATCAGTGTGAGAAACACAATTAGAAATCAGTGTGAGAGCACAGTTAAATCAGTGTGGCACAGTTAGAAATCAATGTAAACACAGTTAGAAATCAAAATGTAGAAACACGGTTAGAGTCAGTGTGGGGGCACAATTAGAAATCAGTGTGTAAAGCACCGGTTAGAAAAGTGTGGGGGCACAATTAGAAGTCAGTGTGGGGCACGGTTAGAAATCAGTGTGAGGGCACAATTAGAAATCAGTGTAAAAACACAATTAGAAATCAAGTATGTAAAACACAATTAGAAATCAAAAATAGAAACACAATGATTAGAAATCAAAAT
This sequence comes from Oncorhynchus nerka, assembly GCF_034236695.1. Classification (NCBI taxonomy): domain Eukaryota; kingdom Metazoa; phylum Chordata; class Actinopteri; order Salmoniformes; family Salmonidae; genus Oncorhynchus; species Oncorhynchus nerka. The sequence goes on along the minus strand of NW_027039325.1, from coordinate 54,421 downwards.
GTAAAGTAGAAACACAATTAGAAATCAGTAATAGAAACACAATTAGAAATCAATGTAATAGAAACACAGTTAGAAATCAATGTAAAGAAACACAATTAGAAATCAATGTAATAAACACAATTAGAAATCAGTGTAGTAAAGTTAGAAATCAATTAGAAAATTAGAAGTCAGTGTAATTAGAAACACAATTAGAAATCAAAATTATCAAAAATGTGAGGCACAATTAGAAATCAAATCAATTAGAAATCAATGTAAACACAGTTAGAAATCAATGTAAAGCACAATTAAAATCCAATGTAAAGCACAGTTAGAAATCAGTGTGTAGAGCACAGTTAGAAATCAATGTGTAGAAACACAGTTAGAAATCAGTGTGTAAGAAATCACAGTTAGAAGAGTGTCAAAGAAATGTGTAGAAGCACAGTTAGAAATCAAATGTAATAGAAACACAATTAGAAATCAAATGTAGAAACACAATTAGAAATCAGTGTGGGGCACGGTTAGAAATCAATGTAAAGAAAACAGTTAGAAAATCAATGTAAAGGAGCACGGTTAGAAATCAGTGTAAAACACAGTTAGAAATCAATGTAAAGTCACAATTAAGTCAATGTGAGGGCACAGTTAGAAATCAGTGTGAGAAATCACAATTAGTTAAGTGTGGGGCACGGTTAGAAGTCAATGTAAAAGGCACAGTTAGAAATCAGTGTGAGGCACAGTTAGAAATCAGTGTAAGCACAATTAGAAAATCAATGTAGAAACACAATTAAAATCAGTGTGTAAAGAAACACAATTAGAAATCAATGTAGAAATCACAATTAGAAATCAAATGTAATTAAATCCAATAATAGAAACACAATTAGAAATCAATGTAAGAAGTAAACACAATTAGAAATCAAATGTAATCAATACACAATTAGAAATCAATGTAAAAACCAATTAGAAAATCAGTGTTTAAAAATCCAAGAAAGTTAGAAATCAGTGTGTGAGGGCACGGTTAGAATCAGTGTAACGGTTAGAAATCAATGTAGAAACACGGTTAGAAATCAATGTAGAGAGCACAGTTAGAAAAAACAGTTAGAAAATCAGTGTAAAGAAGCACAGTTAGAAATCAATGTAAAACACAGTTAGAAATCAATGTAAAGTAAAATCAAATTAGAAATCAATGTAGAACTCCAATTAAAAATGTAGAAACACAGTTAAATCAGTGTGAGGCACGGTTAAATCAATGTGAGGGGCACTGGTTAGAAATCAATGTAAAAGTTAGAAATCAATGTAAAACAGTTAGAAATCAGTGTATAGGGGCACGGTTAGAAATCAATGTAAGCACAGTTAGAAATCAAATAATAGAAGCACAGTTAGAAATCAATGTAAAATGCACGGTTAAAAATCAGTGTGTAAGTAGAAATCAATGTTAAGTAAAAATCAGTGTAAAGAACGGTTAGAAATCAGTGTGGGGAAACACAATTAGGAAATCAGTAAAGCACCGGTTAGAAGTCAGTGTGAGGAACCGTTAGAAATCAGTGTAAACACGAAAGTCAATGTGAACGTTAGAATCAGTGTGGGGGCACCGGTTAGAGTCAGTGTGTGGGGCACGGTTAATTGTAAGCACGGTTAGAGTCAGTGTAACTGGTTAGATCAGTAAGAGGCACAGTTAGAAATCAAATGTAAAGAAGAGCACAATTAGAAATCAGTGTGAAATGTAAGTTAGAAATCAATGTAGAAACACAGTTAGAAATCAATGTAAAGAAACACAATTAGAAAATCAATGTAAAAAACACAATTAGAAATCAGTCAAACAATTAAAATGTAAACACAATTAGAAATCAAATGTAGAAACACAATTAGAAATCAATGTGAGAAACACAGTTAGAAATCAATGTAGAGCACAATTAGAAATCAATGTTACGGTTAGAAATCAGTGTAGTTAGAAATCAATGAGCACAGTTAGAAATCAGTGTAAAATCACAAATTAGAAATCAAATCTAGAAATCAATTAGAAATCAAATAAGGAAACACAATTAGAAATCAATGTAAAGTAAACACAATTAAAATCAATGTAGAAACACAATTAGAAATCAATGTAATATTAGAAACACAATTAGAAATCAGTGTAAAAAACACAGGAAATCAATGTAAATAATAGAAATCACAATTAGAAATCAAAAATGTATAGAAACACAATTAGAAATCAATGTAAAGAAACACAATTAAAATCAATGTAAAAATCAAAATGTAAAGAAACACAATTAGAAATCAAATGTAAAAACACAATTAGAAATCAAAAATGTAAAGAAACACAATTAGAAATCAATGTAAGTAGAAACACAATTAGAAAATCAATGTAAAGAAACACAATTAGAAATCAATGTAGAAACACAATTAAAATCAATCATAAAACACAATTAAAATCAATGTAAAGAAACACAATTAGAAAATCAATGTAATGTAGAAACACAATTAGAAATCAAATGTAAAAACACAATTAGAAATCAAAATAGAAAAACACAATTAAAGAAATCAATGTAAAGAAACACAATTAGAAATCAAATGTCCAAAACACAATTAGAAATCAATACAATTAGAAATCAATGTAATAGAAACACAATTAGAAATCAAAAGTAAAATACAATTAGAAACAGTGTAGCACAGTTAGAATCAATGTAGGGGCACAGTTAGAAATCAATGTAGAGCACAGTTAGAAATCAAATGTAAACAGTTAGAAATCAATGTAAAAGCACAATTAAGAAATCAGTGTAAATTAGAAATCAGAATGACACACAGTTAGAAATCAATGTAGTAAAACACAATTAGAAATCAATGTAAAGAAACACAATTAGAAATCAGTGTTACACAAAGAAAATCAATTAGAAATCAGTGTGTAAAAACAATGTTAGAAATCAGTGTAGAAAACAGTTAGAAATCAGTGTGTAGAAACACAGTGATTAGAAATCAATGTAGAAACACAATTAGAAATCAATGTAAAAAACACAATTAAAATCAATGTCGAAATCAATGTAGAAATCACAAAAAATCAGTGTGAGAAACACAATTAGAAATCAATGTAAACAGCAAATCAATTAGAAATCAATGTAAAACACAATTAGAAATCAAATGTAAAAGGGGCACAATTTAGAAATCAATGTGTAAACACAATTAGAAATCAATGTAGAAACTCAATTAGAAATCAATGTAAAACACGGTAGAAATCAAAATGTGTAGAAACACAATTAGAAATCAATGTAAAGAAACACAATTTAGAAATCAGTGTGGGGGCACAATTAGAAATCAGTGTGGGTAGCAACACAATTAGAAATCAATGTGGGGCACCAGTTAGAAATCAAAGAGCACAGTTAGAAATCAGTGTGAAATGTACAGTTAGAAATCAGTGTAAAGCACAGTTAGAAATCAGTGTAAAAGGAGCACGGTTAGAAATCAGTGTGTGGAACAGTTAGAAATCAATGTAGAAACACATGTTAGAAATCAAATGTAGAAACACAATTAGAAATCAATGTAAAACACAATTAGAAATCAATGTAAGAAACACAGTTAGAAATCAATGTAAAGCACAGTTAGAAATCAATGTAAAGGGGCAGCACAATTAGAAAATCAATGTAAAAACAATTAGAAATCAAAATGTAAAGGGCACCAATGGTTAGAAATCAGTGTAAAATAGGCAAATCCAAAAATAGAAATCAATGTAAAAGGGAAACACAATTAGAAATCAAATGTGAAACACAATTAGAAATCAAATGTAAAAGAAACACAATTAGAAATCAAATCAATGTGAAAACAATGTAAAGAAACACAATTAGAAATCAATGTAAAAGCACAATTAGAAATCAAAATGTAAACACAATTAGAAATCAATGTAATAGAAACACAATTAGAAATCAAAATAATAGAAACACAATTAGAAATCAAATGTAAAGAAACACAATTAGAAATCAATGTAAAAACACAATTAGAAATCAGTCAAAAGTGTAGAAACACAATTAGAAATCAATGTAGAAACACAATTAGAAATCAATGTGTGTGGAAATCACAATTAGAAATCAATGTAAAAACACAATTAGAAATCAATGTAAGAGCACAATTAGAAATCAATGTAGTACAAGTTAGAAATCAAATGAGTGTAAAAGAAATCAGTGTAACAGTTAGAAATCAATGTAAAACAATTAGAAATCAATGTAAAACACAATTAGAAATCAAATGTAAAGAAACACAATTAGAAATCAAAATGTAGAAACACAATTAGAAATCAATGTAAAGAATAAGTAAATCAATTAGAAATCAAGAAATCAATGTAAAGTAGAAATCACAATTAGAAATCAATGTAAGTACAGTTAGAAATCCAATGTAGAAGAAAACCCAGTTAGAAATCAATGTAGAAAAGTTAGAAATCAATGTAAAGTAGAAATCACAATTAGAAATCAATGTAGAAAGCACAGTTAAAATCAATGTAAAGCACAATTAAAATCAATGTAAAAACACAATTAGAAATCAATGTAAAACACAATTAGAAATCCAATGTAGAAAACACAGTTAGAAATCAGTGTAGAAACACAATTAGAAATCAAAATGTAGAAACACAATTAGAAATCAAAATAGAAACACAATTAGAAATCAAATGTAGAAACACAATTAGAAATCAGTGTAAAACACAATGTAGAAAAGAAATCAAAATGTAAATGTAGAAAGCACAATTAGAAATCAGTGTAAAGGCACAATTAAAGTCAGTGTGGGAAACGGTTAGAAATCAATGTAAAGGGCACAATTAGAAATCAGTGTGTAGCAAAATCAGTGTAAAAGTTAGAAATCAGTGTGTTAAACGGTTAGAAATCAGTGTAGGGCACGGTTAGAAATCAGTGTGAGGCACGGTTAGAAATCAGTGTAGGGGCACAAGAAAAGTGTGGGGCACAAACATAGAAAATCAGTGTAAAACACAATTAGAAATCAATGTAAAGGAGCACGGTTAGAAATCAGTGTATAGGCACAATTAGAAATCAAATGTAAAAACACAAAATCAGTGTAAAATCACGGTTAGAAATCAATGTGTAATAGAAACACAGTTAGAAATCAATGTAAATAAACACAATTAGAAATCCAAAATGAAAAACAATTAGAAATCAGTGTAAAGAAACACAATTAGAAATCAATCACAATTAAATAAATCAGTGTAAAGAAAACAATTAGAAATCAGTGTGAGGGCACAGTTAGAAATCAGTGTGTGTTAGGCACAATTAGAAATCAATGTAAAGAAATCAAAGAAATCAAAATGTAAGTAACATGAATTAGAAATCAATGTAGAAACACAATTAGAAATCAAAATGTAAAACACAGTTAAAAATCAATGTAAAACACAATTAGAAATCAGTGTAGAAACACAATTAGAAATCAATGTAAAACACAGTTAAACACAGTTAGAAATCAATGTGTAAACACAGTTAGAAATCAGTAATAGAAATCACAATTAGAAATCAATGTAAAGCACAATTAGAAATCAATGTAAAACACAATTAGAAATCAATGTAAAGAAACACAATTAGAAATCAATGTAGAAACACAATTAGAAATCAATGTAAAACACAGTTAGAAATCAATAATAGAAACACAATTAGAAAATCAGTGTAAAGCACAGTTAGAAAGTGTGTAAACACAATCAAAGAAAAATCAGTGTGAGGCGTAGTTAAAATCAATGTAAAGCAAACAAATTAGAAATCAAAATAAAAACACAGTTAGAAATCAATGTAATAGGCACAGTTAGAAATCAATGTAGAAACACAATTAGAAATCAATGTAGGGCACAGTTAGAAATCAGTGTGAAACACGGTTAGAAAATCAATGTAGAAACAGTTAAAATCAGTGTAAACAATTAGAAATCAGTGTAGTAAACGTTAGAAATCAGTGTAAAGCACAATTAGAACACAGTGTGGGGCACGGTTAGAGTCAGTGTGGGGGCACAATTAGAAATCAATGTCAAAGAAACACGGTTAGAAATCAGTGTGAGAGCACGGTTAGAAATCAGTGTAAAAACACAATTAGAAATCAGTGTGAGAGCACAATTAGAAATCAGTGTAAAGGGCACAATTAGAAATCAATGTGAGAAAACAATTAGAAATCAGTGTGAAAGCACAGGTTAGAAATCAATGTGAAACACAGTTAGAAAATCAATGTGAAGTAGAAATCAATGTGTTAAAATCACGTTAATCAATGTAATAAAAACAAATGTTAGAAATCAATGTAAAACACAATTAGAAATCAAATCAATGTAAAGCACAAAAAATCAAAAATAGAAACACAATTAGAAATCAATGTAGAAAGTTAAAATCAATAATAGAAACACAATTAGAAATCAATGTAAGAAACACAATTAGAAAAATCAATGTGAGAACACAATTAAAATCAAATGTGTGGGTAGCACGGTTAGAAATCAGTGTAACGGTTAGAGTCAGTGTGGGGCACGGTTAGAAATCAAAAATGTGAAATCAATGTTAAAGACACAATTAGAAATCAGTGTAAAAAACACAATTAGAAATCAATGTAATTAGAAACACAATTAAATCAGTGTAAATCACAAAATCAGTGTGGAACAGTTAGAACACAATTAGAAATCAATGTAAGCACAGTTAGAAATCAATGTAAGCACAGTTAGAAATCAATGTGAAGAAACACAATGTTAGAAAATCAGTGTAAAGGCACCGGTTAGAAGTCAATGTAAACACAATTAGAAATCAGTAATGTAAACAACGGTTAGAAATCAGTGTGAGGGCACGGTTAAATGAAATCAGTGTAGAAACACAGTTAGAAATCAGTGTGAGGCACAGTTAGAAATCAAATGTAATAGAAACACAATTAGAAATCAAAAAATGTAAACGGTTAGAAATCAATTAGAGAAATTAGAAATCAGTGTAGGGAACACAGTTAGAAAATCAATGTAAGTAGAAATCAATGTAAAAGAAATCCAATGTAAAGTAAAGACAATTAGAAATCAAAATAAGGAAATCACAATTAGAAATCAATGTAAAAAACAATTAGAAATCAATGTATGTGTAGAAATCACAGTTAGAAATCAAATCCAAAACACAATTAGAAATCAAATGTAAACACAATTAGAAAATCAGTGTAAAGTAGGGGCACAGAAATCAGTGTGAACGGTTAGAGTCAGTGTGAGGGCACAGTTAGAAATCAGTGTGGGGGCACAAAGAAATCAAAAATGTGGGGGGCACAATTAGAAATCAAAATGTGGGGGCACAATTAGAAATCAATGTAGGGGGCACGGTTAGAAATCAAAAATAAAAACACAATTAGAAATCAGTAAAGAAACACAATTAGAAATCAAAATGTAAAAGAAACACAATTAAAGAAATCAATGTAAAGAAACACAATTAGAAATCAAAATGTAAAAACACAATTAAAGAAAATCAATGTAAAGAAACACAATTAAGAAATCAAATGTAATGTAAGTAGAAACAATTAGAAATCAATGTAAAGAAACACAATTAGAAATCAATGTAGAAACACAATTAGAAATCAATGTAAAGAAACACAATCAGAAATCAATGTAATAGAAACACAATTAGTCAATTAGAAACAATGTAGAAATCAATGTGTAGTTAAAACAATGTAATTAGAAATCAATGTAAAATGAAACACAATTAGAAATCAAATCAATAAAGAAACACAATTAGAAATCAAATGTGTAGAAACACAATTAGAAATCAGTGTGTAAAACACAATTAGAAATCCAATGTAGAAACACAATTAGAAATCAATGTAAAGAAAGCACAATTAAGAAAATCAATGTAAAACACAATTAGAAATCAATGTAAAGAAACACAATTACAGTTAAAATCAGTGTAGAAACACAATTAGAAATCAGTGTAAAACACAATTAGAAATCAGTGTAAAACACAATTAGAAATCAATGTAAAGAAACACAATTAGAAATCAAAATGTAGAAACACAATTAGAAAATCAATGTAGGAACACAATTAGAAATCAGTGTGGGGCACAGTTAGTAAAGTGTGTGGGGCACAATTAGAATCAGTGTGTGGCACAGTTAGAATCAGTGTGAAACACACTGGTTAGAAATCAGTGTAATAGGCACAATTAGAAATCAGTGTAGAGCACAGTTAGAAATCAAAATGTAAAGAAACACAATTAGAGTCAGTGTAATTAGAAATCAATGTAATTAGAAATCAGTGTGAAACACAATTAGAAATCAGTGTGAGGCACAATTAGAAATCAATGTAAAGAAACACAATTAGAAATCAAATGTAAAGGAAACACAATTAGAAATCAATGTAAAGAAACACAATTAGAAATCAATGTAAGTAAACACAATTAAAAATCAATGTAAAGAAACACAGTTAGAAATCAAGTAAAGAAACACAGTTAAAATCAAAATGTAAAGAAACACAATTAGAAATCAATGTAATAGAAACACAAGAGAAATCAATGTGAAACACAATTTAAATCAGTGTAGAAACACAATTAGAAATCAGTGTAAAAACACAATTAGAAATCAGTTAAAGAAACACAATTAGAAATCAAAGCACACAATTAGAAATCAGTGTAGAAACACAATTAGAAATCAATGTAAAGGGGCACAATTAGAAATCAGTAAAGTAGAAACACAATTAGAAATCAATGTAATAGAAACACAATTAGAAATCAGTAATGTAAAACACAATTACAATGTAGAAATCACAGTTAGTCAATGTGAGAAACACAGTTAGAAATCAATGTAGAGAAACACAATTAGAAATCAATGTAAAGAAACACAATTAGAAAATCAGTGTAAAGCACGGTTAGAAATCAGTGTAAAGCACAATTAGAAATCAATGTAAGGCACAATTAGAAATCAATGTGAGAAACACAATTAGAAATCAGTGTGTAGGCACAGTTAGAAATCAATGTGTGAACACAGTTAGAAATCAATGTAAAAACAATTAGAAATCAGTAATAAACACACAGTTAGAAATCAATGTGAAACACAATTAGAAATCAGTGTCAAACACAATTAGAAATCAATGTAAAACACAATTAGAAATCAATGTAAACTTCAATTAGAAATCAATGTAATAGAAACACAATTAGAAATCAATGTAAAGAAACACAATTAGAAATCAATGTAGAAACACAATTAGAAATCAAATAATAGAAACACAATTAGAAATCAGTGTAAAATAAAATCAATTAGAAATCATCAGTAGTGGGGCACAATTAGAAATCAGTGTGTGAAACACGGTTAGAAATCAATGTAAAACACAATTAGAAATCAAATGTAAAGCACAATTAGAAAATCAATGTAAAGAAACACAGTTAGAAATCAATGTAATAGAGAGCACAGTTAGAAATCAATGTAAAGAAACACAATTAGAAATCAAATGTAAAGACACAATTAGAAATCAATGTAATAGAAACACAATTAGAAATCAATGTAAAGAAACACAATTAGAAATCAAATGTAAGTAGAAATCCAATTAGAAATCAGTGTAAAGAAATCACAATTTAAAATCAGTGTAGGGGCACAATTAGAAAAATCAGTGTGTGTAAAAATAAAATCAATTACAATGTAAAGAAAGTAGAAATCAATGTAAAAACACAATTAGAAATCAAAAAGTAGAAATCAATTAGTGTCAGTGTAGGGCAATTAGAAATCAAAATGTGTACAAATTAGAAATCAAATGTGTAAACACAATTTAGAAATCAATGTGAAACACAATTAGAAATCAATGTAAAGGAAACACAATTAGAAATCAGTGTAAAAGAAACACAATTAGAAATCAATGTAAAGAAACACAATTAGAAATCAATGTAGAAACACAGTTAGAAATCAATGTAAAGCACAATTAGAAATCAATGTAGAAACACAGTTAGAAATCAATGTAAAGTTAGAAATCAATGTAAAACACAATTAGAAATCAATGTAATAGTACAATTAGAAATCAATGTAATAGAAACACAATTAGAAATCAATGTAATAGAAACACAATTAGAAAAATCAATGTAAAGAAACACAATTAAAATCAGTAATAGAAACACAGTTAGAAAAAGTGTAAAGAAATCACAATTAGAAATCAATGTAGAAACACAATTAGAAATCAGTAATAAAAACACAGTTAGAAATCAAAATGTAAAGTAAACACAGTTAGAAATCAATGTAAAGCACAGTTAGAAATCAGTGTAAGGAAACACAGTTAGAAATCAGTGTGGAAACACAGTTAGAAATCAATGTGTGAAGAAATCACAATTAGAAATCAATGTAAAGGGCACACAATTAGAAATCAATGTGGGTAAAATCACAGTGTAAATGGTTAGAAATCAATGTAAAGAAACACAATTAAAAATCAATGTAAACACAATTAGAAATCAATGTAGAAACACAATTAGAAATCAATGTAAAGAAACACAATTAGAAATCAATGTAAAGAAAAACACAATTAGAAATCAATAAAAACACAGTTAGAAATCAGTAATGTAGAAACACAATTAGAAAAATCAATGTAAGCACAATTAGAAATCCAATGTGTAAAATAAACACACGGTTAGAAATCAGTGTCCAACACAGTTAGAAATCAGTGTAAAGAAACACAATTAGAAATCAATGTGTGAAACACAATTAAAATCAATGTAAAGAAACAGTTAGAAATCAAATAGAAACACAATTAGAAATCAGTGTGTAAAGTCAGAAACACAATTAGAAATCAAATGTGTAGAAACACAATTAGAAATCAGTAATAGAAACACAGTTATTAGAAATCAATGTATAAATAAGTAGAAATCAAATGTAGAAACACAGTTAGAAATCAATGTGTAAAACAATTAGAAATCAATGTAAACAATTAACAAATCAATGTAAAAAACACAATTAGAAATCAGTAATAGAAACAATTTAAATCGAAATCAAAATAGTAAACACAATTAGAAATCAAATGTAAAAAAACAATTAGAAATCAATGTAAAACACAATTAGAAATCAATGTAAAGAAACACAATTTAGAAATCAATGTAGAAACACAAAATCAATGTAGAAATCAATGTTAGAAATCAAAGGCACAATTAGAAATCAAATGTAAAGAAACACAATTAGAAATCAATGTGAAAACACAATTAGAAATCAATGTAAAGAACAATTAGAAATCAGTAAATGAAAACAATTAGAAATCAATGTAGAAACACAATTAGAAATCAATGTAAACACAATTAGAAATCAAATGTAAAGGAAATCAATTAGAAATCAGTAAAAAACACAATTAGAAATCAGTTTAGAAACACAGTTAGAAAATCAGTGTGTAAAAACACAATTAGAAATCAATGTGAAAAACAATGTAAAAATTAATCAATGTAAAAGGCACGGTTAGAAATCAATGTAAAAAGACAATTAGAAATCAATGTAAGTAGAAATCACAATTAGAAATCAATGTAACAGTTAGAAATCAATGTAGAAAACAATGTTAGAAATCACAATAGAAATCAATGTTAAGTAGAAATCAATGTAAACACAATTAGAAATCAGTGTAAAAAACACAATTAGAAATCAAAATAAAGTAAAATCACAATTTAAATCAGTGTAGAAACACATGTTAGAAATCAATGTAGAAACACAATTTAGAAATCAATGTAAAGTTAGAAATCAATGTAAAAAACAAATTAGTAAGTTAAAATCAATGTAAACACAGTTAGAAATCAATGTAAAGTAGAAATCACAGTTAGAAATCAATCAGTGTATAGAACACAATTAGAAATCAATGTGAAAACAATTAGAAATCAAACACAATTAGAAATCAATGTAAAAACACAATTAGAAATCAATGTAAAATTAGAAATCAATGTAAATTAGAAATCAAATGTAAAAACACAATTAGAAATCAAAATGTAAAGCACAATTAGAAATCAATAATAAAGAAACACAATTAGAAATCAATGTAAAGAAACACAATTAGAAATCAATGTAAAAACACAATTAGAAATCAAATGTAAAACAATTAGAAATCAATGTAGAAACACAATTAGAAATCAAATGTAAAGGCACAATTAGAAATCAATGTAAAGAAAACAATTAGAAATCAAATGTAAAACACAATTAGAAATCAATGTAAAGAAACACAATTAGAAATCAAAATGTAATAAAAACACAATTAAAAGTAAATCAATGTAAAGAAACACAATTAGAAATCAATGTAATAGAAATCACAATTAGAAATCAATGTAAAGAAACACAATTAGAAATCAAATGTAAGAGACAATTAGAAATCAAATAAAGAAACACAATGAAATCAAAGAAATCAAATTAGAAATCAATGTAAAGAAACACAATTAGAAATCAATGTAAAGAAACACAATTAGAAATCAAAATGTAAAACACAATTAGAAATCAGTGTAAAACACAATAGAAATCAATGTAAAGAAACACAATTAGAAATCAATGTAAAGAAACACAATTAGAAATCAATGTAAAGTAGAAACACAATTAGAAATCAATGTAGAAACACAATTAGAAATCAAATGTAAAAACACAATTAGAAATCAATGTAAAGAAACACAATTAGAAATCAATGTAAAAGTTAGAAATCAAATGTAAAAAATCAATTAAAATCAATGAAATCCAATGTAAACACAATTAGAAATCAATGTAAAACACAATTAGAAATCAATAATAGAAATCACAATTAGAAATCAAATAGAAAACACAATTAGAAATCAATGTAAAACACAATTAAAGAAATCAAAATATTAAAACACAATTAGAAATCAATGTAAAGAAACACAATTAGAAATCAATGTAAAAACACAATTAGAAATCAATGTAGAAACACAATTAGAAATCAATGTAAAACACAATTAGAAATCAATGTAAATAAAACACAATTAGAAATCAATGTAAAAAACACAATTAGAAATCAAAATGTGAAACACAATTAGAAATCAATGTAGAAAGTAACAATTAGAATCAATGTAGAAACACAATTAGAAATCAGTAATAGAAAAACACAATTAGAAATCAAAATAGAAACACAATTAGAAATCAATGTAAAAACACAATTTAGAAATCAATGTAAAACACAATTAGAAAAATGTAAAACACAAGTTAGAAATCACTAATGTAAGAGACATTAGAAATCAATGTAGTAGAAACACAGTTAGAAGTCAATGTAAAAACAGTTAGAAATCAGTGTGTAGGCACACAGTTAGAAATCAGTGTAGAAACACAGTTAGAAATCAATGTAAACAGTTAGAAATCAATGTGAGAGCACAATTAGAAATCAGTGTAGAAACACAATTAGAAATCAATGTAGAAACACAATTAGAAATCAGTGTAAACCGGTTAGAAATCAATTAGGAATCACAAATGTTAAATCAGTGTACAATTAGAAATCAGTGTAAAACACAATTAGAAATCAATATAAAGAAACACAATTAGAAATCAATGTAGAAACACAATTAGAAATCAAGTAATAAAAATCAATTAGTCAAATAGAAACACAATTAGAAATCAGTGTAATAGAAACACAATTAGAAATCAATGTAATAAAACACAATTAGTAATCAATGTAAAACAATTAGAAATCAATGTAAAAACACAATTAGAAATCAAATCAAAAGAAACACAATTAGAAATCAATGTAAAGAAACACAATTAGAAATCAAAATGTGTAAAGACACAAATGTAGGATTAGAAATCAATGTAATAGAAACACAATTAGAAATCAAATAAAAACACAGTTAGAAATCAATGTAGAAACACAATTAGAAATCAATGTAAAGAAACACACAGTTAGAAAAAATCAATGTAAAGTTAAAATCAATGTAGAAAACACAGTTAGAAATCAGTGTGAAACACAATTAGAAATCAGTGTAATAGAAACACAATTAGAAAATCAATGTAAAGAAACACAATTAGAAATCAAATGTAGAAACACAATTAGAAATCAATGTAATAGAAACACAATTAGAAATCAATGTAAAACACAATTAGAAATCAGTGAAACACAATTAGAAATCAATGCAACACAATTAGAAATCAATGTAAAAGGGCACAGTTAGAAATCAGTGTAAAACACAGTTAGAAATCAATGTAAAAACACAATTAGAAATCAATGTAATAGAAACACAATTAGAAATCAATGTAGAAACACAATTAGAAATCAGTAATAAAAACACAGTTAGAAATCAGTGTAGAAACACAGTTAGAAATCAAATGAAAACAATTAGAAATCAAATGTAAACGGTTAGAAATCAATGTAAAAACACAATTAGAAAATCAATGTAAAGAGAGCACAATTAGAAATCAAATAATAGAAACACAATTAGAAATCAATGTAAAGAAACACAATTAGAAATCAAATGTAAAACACAATTAGTCAAAATGTAAAAAACACAATTAGAAATCAAAATGTAGAAACACAATTAGAAATCAATGTAAAGTAAATCAATTAGAAATCAGTAGAAACACAATTAGAAAATCAATGTAATAGAAACACAATTAGAAATCAATGTAAAGAAAACACAATTAGAAATCAATGTAAAAAACACAATTAGAAATCAATGTAATAGAAACACAATTAGAAATCAAATGTAAATCAAACACAATTAGAAATCATCAAATGTAAAACACAATTAGAAATCAATGTAAAACACAAAGAAATCAATGTAGAAACACAATTAAGAAATCAAATGTAGAAACACAATTAGAAATCAATGTACAATTAGAAATCAAAATGTAGAAACACAATTAGAAATCAAATGTGAAAAACACAATTAGAAATCAATGTAAGGGCACAATTAGAAATCAATGTAAAAAACACAATTTAGAAATCAATGTGGGGCACACAGTTAGAAATCAATGTAAAGAAATCAATTAAAAAGTGTAGAAACACAATTAGAAATCAGTGTGGGGCAAACAAATTAGAAATCAAAATGTAGAAACACAATTAGAAATCAAATAAGTAGAAACAGTAGAAATCAATGTAGAAACACAATTAGAAATCAATGTAGAAACACAATTAGAAATCAATGTAAAGAAACACAATTAGAAATCAATCAATGTAGAAACACAATTAGAAATCAAATAATGTAGAAACACAATTAGAAATCAAAATGTAAAGGAAACACAATTAGAAATCAAATGTAGTAAACACAATTAGAAATCAATGTAAGAAACACAATTAGAAATCAATGTAATAGAAACACAATTAGAAATCAAATGTAGAAATCAATTAGAAATCAAATGTAAAAACACAATTAGAAATCAAATAAAGAAACACAATTAGAAATCAATGTAAAGGAAACACAATTAGAAATCAAATGTAAAGTAAAACAATTAGAAATCAAATGTAAAGAAACACAATTAGAAATCAATGTAAAGAAACACAATTAGAAATCAATAATGTAAACACAATTAGAAATCAAATCAATTAGAAATCAATTAGAAATCAGTGTAGAAACACAATTAGAAATCAGTGTAAGAAACACAATTAGAAATCAGTGTAAAGAACAGTTAAAATCAGTGTAAAGGAAACACAATTAGAAATCAATGTCAATGTGTACAGTTAGAAATCAGTGTGGGGACACCCGGTTAGAAATCAGTGTAGAAACACAGTTAGAAATCAGTGTGGGGGCACAATTAGAAATCAGTGTGAGGCACACAATTAGAAATCAATGTGAAAGCACAGTTAGAAGTCAGTGTGAGAACACAATTAAAGAAATCAGTGTGTAAAGCACAATTAGAAAGTCAGTAGAAATCAGTGTGTGGGGGCACAATTAGAAATCAGTGTAAAGGCACAATTAGAAATCAGTGTAGAAACACAATTAGAAATCAGTATGTAGAAACACAATTAGAAATCAATGTAAAAACACAATTAGAAATCAAATAAAGTAAACACAATTAGAAATCAGTGTGTACAGTTAGAAATCAGTGTAGAAACACAGTTAAATCAATTACAATTAAAATCAATGTGTAGAAACACAATTAGAAATCAAAATGTAAAGAAACACAATTAGAAATCAAAATGTAAAGAAACACAATTAGAAATCAATGTAATAGAAACACAATTAGAAATCAATGTAATAGAAACACAATTAGAAATCAAAATAAAACACAATTAGAAATCAATGTAAAAGTAGAAACACAATTAGAAATCAAAATGTAAAAGAAACACAATTAGAAATCAATGTAAAGGCACAATTAAAGAAATCAATGTAGAAACACAATTAGAAATCAATGTAAAAAGAAACACAATTAGTCAAAAAATGTAGAAACACAATTAGAAATCAAATGTAAAGAGAAACACAATTAGAAATCAATGTAAAGCACAAATAGAATTAGAAATCAATGTTAGAAATCAGTGTAGGCACAATTAGAAATCAATGTAAAACACAATTAGAAATCAGTGTGTTAGAAGTGTGGGGGCACGTTAGAAATCAGTGTGGGGCACGGTTAGAAATCAATGTGTAGAAACACAATGTTAGAAATCAAATGTAAACGGTTAAATCAAATGTAAACGGTTAGAAATCAGTGTGAAACACGGTTAAAAATCACAATTAGAAATCAAAATGTAAGAGCACAATTAGAAATCAGTGTGGAACGGTTAGAAATCAATGTAAAGTAAAACACAATTAGAAGTCAGTAATAAATGAAAGCACAATTAGAAATCAATGTAAAGAAATCACAATTAAAAATCAATGTATGTTAGAAATCAGTGTAATAAAACACAATTAGAAATCAATGTAAAACACAATTAGAAATCAATGTAGAAATACAGAATTCAGAAATCAAATTATTCAGTAGAAACACAATGTTAAATCAATCAATGTAGAAACAATTAGAAATCAATGTAAAGGCACAATTAGAAAATCAATGTAATAGAAACACAATTAGAAATCAATGTAGAAACACAATTAGAAATCAATGTAAAAGAAACACAATTAAAAATCAAATGTAAAGAAACACAATTAGAAATCAATGTAAACAATTAGAAACACAATTAGAAATCAATGTAAAGAAACACAATTAAATGAAATCAATGTAAATGCACAATTAGAAATCAATGTAAGTACAATTAGAAATCAATGTAAAACACAAGTTAGAAATCAATGTAAAGGACAGTAGAAATCAATGTAATAAATAGAAATCACAATTAGAAATCAAATCCAATGTAACACAATTAGAAATCAATGTAGAAACACAGTTAGAAATCAAATGTAGAAACACAATTAGAAATCAATGTATAAGAAACACAATTAGAAATCAAATATAGTAAAACACAATTAGAAATCAATGTAAAGAAACACAATTAGAAATCAATGTAAAGAAACACAATTAGAAATCAAATGTAAAACACAATTAGTAAATCAATGTAAAAACACAATTAGAAAATCAATGTGTGAGAAACACAATTAGAAATCAGTAATGTAGAAACACAATTAGAAATCAGTAATAGAAATCACAATTAGAAATCAAATGTAAACAATTAGAAATCAATGTAGAAACACAATTAGAAATCAAATGTAAAACACAGTTAGAAATCAAAATGTTAGCACAATTAGAAATCAATGTAGAAACACAATTAGAAATCAATGTAATGAAATCACAATTAGAAAATCAAAATGTAGAAATCAATTAGAAATCAATGTAATAGAAACACAATTAGAAATCAATGTAAAGAAACACAATTAGAAATCAATGTAGAAGCACAGTTAGAAATCAATGTAATTAGAAATCACAATTAGAAAATCAATGTAGAAACACAATTAAAATCAAATGTAGAAACACAATTAGAAATCAATGTAGAAACACAATTAGAAATCAATGTAATAGAAACACAATTAGAAATCAAATAATAGAAACACAATTAGAAATCAATGTAAAAGAAAATCAATGTAAAAAAACAATGTTAGAAATCAATGTGAATTAGAAATCAATGTGGGGCACAAATTAGAAATCAGTGTAGAAACACAGTTAGAAATCAATGTGTAAACAGTTAGAAATCAGTGTGTGAAACAAATTAGAAATCAAGTGTGTGTAACAGTTAGAAATCAATGTGAGGGCGCACAGTTAGAAATCAGTGTGTGGAGCACAGTTAGAAATCAATGTGTGAAACACAATTAGAGAAATCAGTGTAAGCACAGTTAGAAATCAATGTAGAGCACACAATTAGAAATCAAATGTAAAGAAACAATGTAGAACAGTTAGAAGTCAGTGTGAAAACAGTTAGAAATCAATGTAAAAAACACAAAGAAATCCCACAATTAGAAATCAATGTAAAGAAACACAATTAGAAATCAAAAATGTAGAAACACAATTAGAAATCAAATGTAAAAAACACAATTAGAAATCAATGTAAAGAAACACAATTAGAAATCAATGTAAAGAAACACAATTAGAAATCAATGTAAAGAAACACAATTAGAAATCAAAATGTAAAAACACAATTAGAAATCAATGTAAAAACACAATTAGAAATCAAATGTAGAAACACGTTAGAAATCAATGTAAAAACACAATTAGAAATCAATGTAGAAACACAATTAGAAATCAGTAATGAAAACAGTTAGAAATCCAGTGTAGAAACACAATTAGAAATCAATGTAAGGGGCACAGTTAGAAATCAGTGTAAAAGCACAGTTAGAAATCAATGTAAACAGTTAGAAATCAGTGTGAGAGCAATTAGAAATCAGTAAAGAAACACAATTAGAAATCAAATGTAGAAACACAATTAGAAATCAATGTAAAGTAAAACACAATTAGAAATCAATGTAAAACAAACAGAAATCAATCAGAAACACAATTAGAAATCAATGTAAACACAATTAGAAATCAAATGTAAAGAAACACAATTAAAGAAATCAATGTAATAGAAACACAATTAGAAATCAATGTAAAGAAACACAATTAAAATCAATGTAAAATCACAGTTAAAGTCAATTAATCACGTTAAAATCCAAGTAATAGAAACACAATTAGAAATCAGTAATAAATTAGAAATCAATAGAAACACAGTTAGAAATCAATGTAAAAACACAATTAAAAATCAAATAAAAATGAAACACAATTAGAAATCAATGTAAACACAATTAGAAATCAAATGTAGAAACACAATTAGAAATCAATGTAGAAACACAATTAGAAATCAATGTAATAGAAACACAATTAAAATCAGTAATAATAGAAACACAATTAGAAATCAATGTGTAAAGAAACACAATTAAAATCAAATGTAGAAACACAATTAGAAATCAATGTAAGTAGAAACAATTAGAAATCAATGTAAAGCGCAATTAGAAATCAATGTAATTAATCAGAAAAAATCACAATTAGAAATCAATGTAAAACACAATTAGAAATCAATAATAGAAACACAATTAAAATCAATGTAAAAACACAATTAGAAATCAATGTAGAAACACAATTAGAAATCAGTGTGTGTGGGCATAGAAACACAGAAAATCAAAATGTAGAGGCAATTAGAAATCAATGTGAAACACAATTAGAAATCAATGTAAAGAGAAACACAATTAGAAATCAATGTAATATTAAAACACAATTAGAAATCAAATGTAAATCAATTAGAAATCCCGTAATAAAGTAGAAACACAATTAGAAAATCAATGTAATAGAAACACAATTAGAAATCAATGTAAAGAAACACAATTAGAAATCAAAAAATAATAGAAACACAATTAGAAATCAATGTAAAACACAATTAGAAATCAATGTAAAACACAATTAGAAATCAATGTAAAGAAACACAATTAGAAATCAAATGTAAAACACAATTAGAAATCAATGTAAAATAAACACAATTAATTAGAAATCAATGTAGAAACACAATTAGAAATCAATGTAATTAGAAACACAATTAGAAATCAAATAATAGAAACACAATTAGAAATCAATGTAAAATGTCAATTAAAGTAAGAAATCAATGTAAAGAAACAATTAGAAATCAATAAAGTAAACACAATTAGAAATCAATAATGAAACACAATTAGAAATCAATGTAAAAATAAAAACACAATTAGAAATCAAATAATAGAAACACAATTAGAAATCAGTAAAATAAAACACAATTAGAAATCAATGTAATAGAAACACAATTAGAAATCAAAATGTAGAAACACAATTAGAAATCAAATCAATGTAAAAACACAATTAGAAATCAATGTAAATGTAAAAACAATTAGAAATCAAATGTAAAACACAATTAGAAATCAATTACAAATTAGAAATCAATAATAGAAACACAATTAGAAATCAATGTAATAGTAAACACAATTAGAAATCAATGTAATAGAAACACAATTAGAAATCAAATCAAAGTAACAATTAGAAATCACAATGTAAAACACAGTTAAAATCAATAATGTAAAAAACACAATTAGAAATCAATGTAAAAACACAATTAGAAATCAATAAGTAAAACACAATTAGAAATCAATGTAAAGAAACACAATTAGAAATCAAAATAGAAACACAATTAGAAATCAATGTAGAAACACAATTAGAAATCAATGTAAGAAACACAATTAGAAATCAGTAATAAAACACAATTAGAAATCAGTCAAATAAGAAACACAATTAGAAATCAATGTAAATAGAAACACAATTAGAAATCAAATGTAGAAAACAATTAGAAATCAGTGTAAAGTAGAAACACAATTAGAAATCAATGTAAAAATAAAACACAATTAGAAATCAAAATGGGGAAACACAATTAGAAATCAATAATAATAGAAATCACAATTAGAAATCAGTATGTAAAACACAGTTAGAAATCAATGTAATAAAACAATTAGAAATCAAATGTAATGAAACACAATTAGAAATCAAATGTAAGAAAATCACAATTAGAAATCAGTGTGGGGGCACAATTAGAAATCAAATGTAAATTAGAAATCAATGTAGAAACACAATTAGAAATCAAAAGTAAAAACACAATTAGAAATCAATGTAGAAACACAATTAGAAATCCAATAAAAAACACAATTAGAAATCAATAATAGAAAACACAATTAGAAATCAATGTAGAAACACAATTAAAAAAATCAAAATGTAAAACACAATTAGAAATCAATAATGTAAGAAACACAATTAGAAATCAAATAAAAGAAACACAATTAGAAATCAAATAATAAAACACAATTAGAAATCAATGTAAAGAAACACAATTAGAAATCAAATAAAGAAACACAATTAGAAATCAATGTGTAAAACACAATTAGAAATCAATGTAAAGAAACACAATTAGAAATCAATGTGTAGAAACACAGTTATTAGAAATCAATGTAGAAACACAATTAGAAATCAATGTAAAACACAATTAGAAATCAATGTAAAGAAACACAATTAGAAATCAAATGTAGAAACACAATTAGAAATCAATGTAATTAGAAATCAATGTAAAACACAATTAGAAATCAATGTAAAGAAACACAATTAAAATCAATGTAATAAAAACACAATTAGAAATCAATAATAGAAACACAATTAGAAATCAAATGTAAAACACAATTAGAAATCAGTTAGAAATCAATGTAAAACACCCGGTAGAAATCAATGTAGAAACACAGTTAGAAATCAAATGTAAAGAAACACAATTAGAAAAATCAATGTAAAGAAACACAATTAGAAATCAATGTAAAAAACACAATTAGAAATCAATGTGTAGAAAACAATTAGAAATCAATGTAAGTAGAAACACAATTAGAAATCAATAATGTGTACAATTAGAAATCAATGTAAAGTTAACACAATTAGAAATCAATGTAAAGAAACACAATTAGAAATCAATGTAGAAACACAATTAGAAATCAGTAATAATGAAACACAATTAGAAATCAATGTAATAATAAACACAATTAGAAATCAAAATAATAGAAACACAATTAGAAATCAATGTAATAAAATAGAAACACAATTAGAAATCAATGTAAGAAACACAATTAGAAATCAATGTAATAGAAATCACAATTAGAAATCAATGTAAAAGCACAATTAGAAATCAAATGTAAAACACAATTAGAAATCAGTAATAGAAACACAATTAGAAATCAATGTAAAAAACACAATTAGAAATCAATAATAGAAACACAATTAGAAATCAATGTGTATTAAAACACAATTAGAAATCAATGTGTAAAACACAATTAGAAATCAAAATGTTAAGAAAACAATTAGAAATCAATGTAATAAAGAAACACAATTAGAAATCAATGTGTAGAAACACAATTAGAAATCAATGTAAAGAAACACAATTAGAAATCAAATGTAATAAAACACAATTAGAAATCAAATAATAGAAAGCACAATTAGAAATCAAATGTAATAATAGAAACACAATTAGAAATCAATAATAAAGAAACACAGTTAGAAATCAATGTAAAAACACAGTTAGGAAATCAATGTAGAAACACAGTTAGAAATCAATGTAAAGAAACACAATTAGAAATCAGTGTGTAGAAACACAATTAGAAATCAAAATCCAATGTAATAGAAACACAATTAGAAATCAGTGTAGAAACACAATTAGAAATCAATGTAAAAACACAATTAGAAATCAGTGTGGAAACACAATTAGAAATCAGTGTAAAGAAATCACAGTTAGAAATCAGTGTGTAGAAACACAATTAGAAATCAGTGTGTGAGCACAGTTAGAAATCAGTGTAATAAAACACAATTAGAAATCAAATGTGAGGGACACAATTAGAAATCAATGTAATAATAAACACAATTAGAAATCAATGTGTAGAGCACAATTAGAAATCCAAAAAGTAAAGCACACAATTAGAATCAAATAATAGAAACACAGTTAGAAATCAATGTGTAGAGTACAATTAGAAATCAAAAAATGTAGAAAACAGTTAGAAATCAATGTAAGAAACACAATTAGAAATCAGTAAAAGCACAATTAGAAATCAATGTAGAAACACAATTAGAAATCAATGTAAAACACAATTAGAAATCAGTAGAAACACGGTTAGAAATCAATGTAAGAAACACAATTAGAATCCAATGTAAAATCACAATTAAATGAAATCAAAAATGTAAAGCAAAATCACAATTAAAGAAATCAAAAATAAAAAAGTACAATTAAAATCAAAATATAGAAAACACAATTAGAAATCAGTATAAGTAGAAACACAATTAGAAATCAAATAAATAGAAACACAATTAGAAAAATCAAATGTAAAGAAACACAATTAGAAATCAAATGTGAAACACAATTAGAAATCAAATGTAAAAGTAGAAACAATTAGAAATCAGTAAAATGCACAATTAGAAATCAAATTAGAAACAGTGAAATCAAAAATGTAAAAGCGGTTAGAAATCAATGTAGAAACACAATTAGAAATCAATGTAAAGAAACACAATTAGAAATCAAATGTAAAGAAACACAGTTAGAAATCAGTAATAGAGAAACCAATGTATGTAGAAACACAGTTAGAAGTCAATGTAAAGAACGGTTAGAAATCAGTGTGTAGACACAGTTAGAAATCAGTGTAGAAACACAATTAGAAGTGTGTGTTAGAGGTTGTAGCACAATTAGAAATCAGTGTGTCAAAATGCACGGTTAGAAATCAGTGTAAAAGCACAATTAGAAATCAGTGTGAATGGCACAATTAGAAATCAATGTAATAGAAAACAATTAGAAATCAAATGTAGAAATCACAATTAGAAATCAAAAAATGTAGGAATAAGCACAATTAGAAATCAGTGTGAAAACAATTAGAAATCAAAAATGTAATAAATCAATTAGAAGTCACAATGTGTAAAACAATTAGAAATCAAAATGTAGAAACACAATTAGAAATCAATGTAAAAGCACAATTAGAAATCAATATGTAAAGTTAGAAATCAATGTAAACACAAATTAGAAATCAGTAATAATAAGAAATCAATTAGAAATCAGTGTGAGGGGCACAGTTAAAAATCAATGTAAAGGGCACAATTTAGAAATCAGTGTGAAACACAGTTAGAAATCAATGTGTAAGCACAGTTAGAAATCAATGTAAGAGCACCAATTAGAAATCAATGTAAAAATCAATTAGAAATCAAATGTGTAAACAATTAGAAATCAGTGTGAAAATCACAATGTTAAAAGAAATCAATGTAGGCACAATTAGAATCAGTGTGGGGCACAATTAGAAATCAGTAATAGAAACACAATTAGAAATCAAATGTAGTGTGGTTAGAAATCAAAAATAATAGAAACACAATTAGAAATCAAAATGTAGAAACACAATTAAAGAAATCAAATATTAGAAACACAATTAGAAATCAGTAATGAAAGCACAGAAATCAAATGTAGAAATCAGTTAGAAATCAGTAATAGAAACACAATTAGAAATCAATGTAAAAAAACAATTAGAAATCAGTAATATCAGAAACACAGTTAGAAATCAATGTAGAAACACAATTAGAAATCAGTGTAGAATTAGAAATCCAATGTAAAGTACAGTTAGAAATCAATGTAAAGAAACACAATTAGAAATCAATGTGAAAGCACAATTAGAAATCAATGTAAAGGGCACCTGTTAGAAATCAAATCTAGAAACACAATTAGAAGTAGTGAGAAACACAATTAGAAATCAATAATAGAAACACAATTAGAAATCAATGTAAAGAAACACAATTAGAAATCAATGTAAAGAAACACAATTAGAAATCAATGTAATAGAAACACAATTAGAAATCAAAATAATAGAAACACAATTAGAAATCAAAAATGTAAAGAAAACCAATTAGAAATCAGTGTAAAAAACACAGTTAGAAAATCAATGTGAAAACCGGTTAAATCAGTGTGAGGGCACGGTTAGAATCAGTGTAAGGGGCACGGTTAGAAATCAGTGTGGGGGCACGGTTAGAGTCAGTGTGGGAAATGCACCGGTTAGAAGTCAGTGTGAAACACACGGTTAGAAATCCAATAATAGGGCACCAATGGTTAGAAATCAGTGTGAGAGCACGGTTAGAGTCAGTGTGGGCACCTGTTAGAAATCAGTAATGAAAGCACAATTAGAAATCAGTGTGGGCACGGTTAGAAATCAAATGTAAAGGCACAGGTTAGAAATCAGTGTGTAAACACAGGTTAGAAATCAATGTAAAGCACATTAGAAATCAAAATGTGTGAGGCACAGTTAGAAATCAAAATGTGTAAGCACAATTAAATCAAATGTAAAAGGAAATCAAGTTAGAAATCAAATGTAAAAACACAAGTTAGAAGAAATCAATGTAAAGTGAAACACAATTAGAAATCAATGTAGAAACACAATTAGAAATCAGATGTCAGAAACACAGTTAGAAATCAGTAATAAAAACACAATTAGAAATCCAATGTGTAAAACACAATTAGAAATCAATTAGAGCACATTAGAAATCAGTGTAGAGGCACAATTAGAAATCAGTGTGTAGAGCACGGTTAGAAATCAGTGTGTGGGCACGGTTAGAAATCAGTGTGTGGGCACACCGGTTAGAAATCAGTGTGAGGCACAGTTAGAAATCAGTGTGGGGGCACGGTTAGAAAATCAATGTGTGGGGCACAATTAGAAATCAATGTGGGCACACAGTTAGAAATCAGTGTGAGAAACACAGTTAGAAATCAAAATGAGGCACAATTAGAAATCGAATGTAAAGAAACACAGTGTCAATGTAAAGCACGGTTAGAAATCAATGTGAAAGCACAATTAGAAATCAGTGTAGAAACACAGTTAGAAATCAGTGTGAGGGACACCGGTTAGAAGTCAGTGTGTAGGGCACGGTTAGAGTCAGTGTGTGGGGGCACCGGTTAGAGTCAGTGTAAAGGGCACAATTAGAAATCAGTGTGTAGGGCACAGTTAGAAATCAGTGTAGAGCACAGTTAGAAATCAGTGTGAGAGCACAATTAGAAATCAAATGTAGAAACACATTAATAAAACACAATTAGAAATCAGTAATAGAAACACAATTAGAAATCAGTGTAAAACACAATTAGAAATCAATGTAGAAACACAATTAAATCGAGTTATGAGAATGTAAATTAGAAATCAGTGTAGAAACACAATTAGAAATCAATGTAAAGAAACACAATTAGAAATCAGTGTGAAAACACAATTAGAAATCAATGTAAAAACACAATTAGAAATCAAATGTAGAAACACAATTAGAAATCAATGTAAGAAACACAATTAGAAATCAATGTAAAGAAACACAATTAGAAATCAATGTAAAGAAACACAATTAGAAATCAGTAATAGAAACACAATTAGAAATCAATGTAATAGAAACACAATTAGAAATCAATGTAGAAACACAATTAGAAATCAAATGTAGAAACACAATTAAAGAAACAAATCAATGTAGAAACACAATTAGAAATCAGTAATAGTAAACACAATTAGAAATCAGTATAGAGGCACAGTTAGAAATCAGTAAATGAGCACCAAAATTAGAGTCAGTGTGGGGCACGGTTAGAGTCAGTGTGAACACAATGTTAGAAATCAGTGTGAGGGGCACAGTTAGAAATCAAATGTAAAGCACGGTTAGAAATCAGTGTAAAGGCACAATTAGAAATCAGTGTGTAAACAATTAGAAATCAATGTGTAAACACAATTAAAATCAATGTAAAGAAACACAATTAGAAATCAAAATAGTAGAAATCACAATGTAAGCACGGTTCGAAATCAATGTAAAGAGCACAGTTAGAAATCAATGTAGAGCACAGTTAGAAATCAAATGTAAAGAAACACAATTAGAAATCAAAATGTGAAACACAATTAGAAATCAAATGTAAAGCACAGTTAGAGTCAAATGTGTGAAAACAGGTTAGAGTCAGTGTGAGCACGGTTAGAGTCAGTGTGGGGGCACAATTAGAAATCAGTGTGGAGGGCACGGTTAGAAATCAATGTGAGGGCACAATTAGAAATCAATGTAGAAACACAGGTTAGAAATCAGTGTGTAGAAAACAATTAGAAATCAGTGTGTGAGAACACAATTAGAAGTCAATGTAAAGAAACACAATTAGAAATCAATGTAAAGAAACGGTTAGAAATCAATTAGAAACACAGTTAGAAATCAATGTAAAACACAATTAGAAAGTCAGTGTAGAAACACAATTAGAAATCAATGTAAAAACACAATTAGAAATCAATTGTAGAAAACACAATTAGAAATCAATGTAAAGAAACACAATTAGAAATCAAAAATGTAATAGAAACACAATTAGAAATCAGTGTAATAGCACAATTAGAAAAATCAGTGTGTAAAGGGGCACAATTAGAAGTCAGTGTGGGCACACAATTAGAAGTCAGTGTGGGCACAGTTAGAAATCAAATGTAGAAACACAATTAGTCAGTAATAATAGAAACACAGTTAGAAATCAGTGTAATAGCGAATTAGAAATCAAGTGTAGAAACACAATTAGAAATCAGTGTCCAAACACAATTAGAAATCAATGTGAAACACGATTAGAAATCAGTGTAAAGAGCACAGTTAGAAATCAGTGTGGGAAGCACGGTTAGAAAATCAGTGTAGGCACAGTTAGAGTCAGTGTGAGGCACGGTTAGAAGTCAGTGTGGGGGCACGGTTAGAGTCAGTGTGTGGGGCAACGGTTAGAAATCAGTGTGAGGGCACGGTTAGAAGTCAGTGTGTAGGGCACGGTTAGAAATCAGTGTGGGAGCACGGTTAGAAATCAGTGTGGGGGGCACAATTAGAAATCAGTGTGGGGGCACAATTAGAAGTCAAATAATGTAAAGCACAGTTAGAAATCAGTATGGGGCAATTAGAAATCCAGTGTGCAGCAATTTAGAAATCAGTGTAGAGACACAATTAGAAAATCAATGTAATGAAACACAATTAGAAATCAGTGTGAGGGCACAGTTAGAAATCAATGTAGAAAACAGTTAAAATCAATGTACAAAGGAAAGAAATTAATAAATCAGTTAAAATCAAAAGAAACACAATTAGAAATCAATGTAAAAACACAATTAGAAGTCAGTGTGAGAAACACGAATTAGAAATCAGTGTGAAAACAGTTAAAAATCAATGAGGCACGGTTAGAGTCAGTGTGTGTAGGCGCACGGTTAGAAGTCAGTGTGAGGCACAATTAGAATCAGTGTGAGGCACGGTTAGAAATCAGTGTGTGAAACACAATTAGAAATCAATGTAAAGAAATCACAATTAGAAATCAAAAATAATAACGGTTAGAAATCAGTGTGAATACAAAGAAATCAGTGTGAAACAATTTAAATCAGTGTAAGAAAATCACAATTAAAGAAGTCAGTGTTAGAAACACAATTCAGTGTAGAAATTAGAATGTCAAAGAAACACAATTAAAAAAACTTCAATTAGAAATCCAGTGATGTAGAAACACAGTTAGAAATCAGTGTGAGGCGCACAATTAGAAATCAGTAATGAAACACGGTTAGAGTCAGTGTGTTAGGGCACGGTTAGAGTCAGTGTGAGGGGCACGGTTAGAGTCAGTGTGTGGGGCACGGTTAGAAAAATCAGTGTGGGGCACGGTTAGAGTCAGTGTGGGGGCACCTGTTAGAGTCAGTGTGAGAGCACGGTTAAAAGTCAGTGTGAGGAGCACAGTTAGAAGTCAGTGTGGGGGGCACAATTAGAAATCAGTGTAGAAACACAATTAGAAATCAAAATAAGAGCACAATTAGAAATCAGTGTAATAGGGCACAATTAGAAATCAGTGTGGGCACAATTAGAAATCAGTGTGTGGGGCACGGTTAGAAATCAGTGTAATAGAAACACCGGTTAGAAATCAGTGTGGAAACACAATTAGAAATCAAATGTGTAGAAACACAATTAGAAATCAGTGTGGGGAAACACAATTAGAAATCAGTGTAGAAACACGGTTAGAAATCAGTAAAGCCAGTTAGAAATCAGTGTGTAGAGCACGGTTAGAAATCAAAATGTAAGAGCACGGTTAGAAATCAATGTAAAGAAACACAATTAGAAATCAATGTAAATAAACACAATTAAATGAAATCAATGTAAAACACAATTAGTTATTTAGAAACACAATGTAGAAATCAATGTAAACACGGTTAGAAATCAATGTGGAAACACAATTAGAAATCAGTGTAAGGCACCGGTTAGAGTCAGTGTGTGGGGGCACAATTAGAAATCAGTGTGTGGGGGCACGGTTAGAAATCAATGTGTTGAAACACAGGTTAGAAATCAGTGTAAAGCACGGTTAGAAATCAAAAATGTAGCACAGTTAGAAATCAGTGTAAAACACAGTTAGAAACTCAGTGTGAGGCACACGGTTAGGAAATCAGTGTGGAAACACAATTAGAGTCAGTCAGTGTCGGTAGAGTCAGTGTGGGGCACCGGTTAGTCAGTGTGAAAGCACCGGTTAGAAATCACTGTGTAAAGCCAGTTAGGTAAACTCAGTGTGTGAGGCACGGTTAGAAATCAGTGTGAGGCACGGTTAGAAATCAAAATGTGAAATCAATTAGGGAAGTCAATGTAAGTAGAAACAAAATTACAAATCAAGTGTGTAGAAACACGATTAGAAATCAGTAAAGAAACACAGTTAGAAATCAGTAATAGAAAACACAGTTAGAAATCAAATGTAAAGGACAGGTTAGAAATCAATGTAGAAACACTCAATTAGAAAATCAAAATGGGGCACGGTTAAAATCAGTGTGTGGGGGTACGGTTAGAAATCAGTGTAAAGGCACAATTAAAATCAGTGTAAAGGGAAACACAGGTTAGAAATCAGTGTAAAACACAAGTTAGGGTCAGTGTGAAACACAATTAGAAATCAGTGTAGAAACACAATTAGAAATCAATGTAAAGAAACACAATTAGAAATCAATGTAAAGAAACACAATTAGAAATCAATGTGTTGCACAATTAGAAATCAATGTTTGAGTACAGTTAGAAATCAGTAATAGAAACACAGTTAGAAATCAATGTAAAGCACGGTTAGAAATCAGTGTGTAAACACAATTAGAAATCAATGTAGAGCACAGTTAGAAATCAGTGTGTAAAAGGCACAATTAGAAATCAAATAAAAAAGCACAATTAGAAATCAATGTAGAGCACAATTAGAAATCAAAATAATAGAAACACAGTTAGAAATCAGTGTAGAACACAATTAGAAATCAGTGTGAGCACAATTAGAAATCAGTGTCCGGTTAGAGTCAAATCGTGGGAAACACGGTTAGAAATCAGTGTGAGGCACGTTAGAAATCAGTGTGAAACACAGTTAGAAATCAGTGTAGAGCACGGTTAGAAATCAGTGTAGAAACACAATTAGAAATCAGTGTAGAAACACTCAATTAGAAATCAGTGTAGAAAACACAATTAGAAATCAATGTGGGGGGCACGGTTAGAAATCAGTAATAGAAACACAATTGGTGAAATCAGTGTGGGAAACTTCACGATTAGAAATCAGTAATAGGAAACAGTTAGAAAATCAGTGTAAAGGCACAATTAGAAATCAGTGTGAGCACAGTTAGAAGTCAGTGTGAGGGGCACAAAAATGTAAGTTAGAAATCAGTGTGAGGGCACGGTTAGAGTCAGTGTGGGGCACGGTTAGAAATCAGTGTGAGGCACGGTTAGAAATCAGTGTGAAAACACGGTTAGAAATCAATATATAGAGCACAATTAGAAATCAATGTGAAACACAATTAAAATCAGTGTAGAAACACAGTTAGAAATCAAATGTAGAAACACGTTAGAAGTCAGTGTGAAACACGGTTAGAAGTCAG
The DNA here is from genome assembly GCF_034236695.1 of Oncorhynchus nerka. Classification (NCBI taxonomy): domain Eukaryota; kingdom Metazoa; phylum Chordata; class Actinopteri; order Salmoniformes; family Salmonidae; genus Oncorhynchus; species Oncorhynchus nerka. Next base: position 23,716 of record NW_027039325.1, on the reverse strand, counting down.
TGTGAGGCACAGTTAGAAGTCAGTGTAGGCACAGTTAGAAGTCAGTGTAGAAGCACGGTTAGAAGTAGTCAGTGTGGGGGCACAATTAGAAGTCAGTGTGTAGGCACGGTTAAGTCAGTGTGAGGTGCGGTTAGAGTCAGTGTGTTGGCACGGTTAGAGTCAGTGTGAGGGGGCACCAGTTAGAGTCAGTGTGTAAAATGAAATCCACCGGTTAGAAGTCAGTGTGTGGGGCACGGTTAGAAATCAAAATGTAGACGGTTAAAATCAGTGTAGAAAGGCACGGTTAGAAATCAGTGTGAGCACGGTTAGAAATCCAGTGTGAAAACAATTAGAAATCCAATGTAGAAACAGTTAGAAATCAGTGTAAATCACAATTAGAAAATCAATGTAGTACAGAAATCAAAATAATAGAAACACAATTAGTCAAATATGTAAAACCAATTAGAGTAATAGCAAAGCACAATTAGAAATCAGTGTGGAAACACGGTTAGAAATCAATAATAGAAACACAATTAGAAATCAATGTAGAAACACAATTAGAAATCAATGTGAAACACAATTAGAAATCAGTGAAACACTATGAAATCAAATGTAGAAATCACAATTAGAAATCAGTGTGTTTAGAAACACAGTTAGAAATCAGTGTGAGGAGCACCGGTTAGAAGTCAGTGTGAGGGCACGGTTAGAGTCAGTGTGGGGCACAGGTTAGAGTCAGTGTGTAGGGCACAATTAGAAGTCAGTGTAGGGCACGGTTAGAAGTCAGTGTGAGAGCACAATTAGAAATCAGTGTATAGCACAATTAGAAATCAGTGTGGGGCACAGTTAGAAAATCAATGTGTGGAAACACGGTTAGAAATCAGTGTAGAAACACGGTTAGAAATCAGTGTAATAGCACGGTTAGAAATCAGTGTAAAAGCACAGTTAGAAATCAATCAGAGCACAATTAGAAATCAAATGCACGGTTAGAAATCAGTGTAGAAACACAATTAAGTCAGTGTGAAACACAATTAGAAATCAGTGTAAGTAGAAAACAGTTAGAAATCAGTGTGAAACACAGTTAGAAATCAGTGTGTAGAAACACAATTAGAAATCAGTGTGAGCACGGTTAGAAATCAGTGTGAGGCACGGTTAGAAGTCAGTGTGGGGGCACTGGTTAGAGTCAGTGTGTAGGGCACCGGTTAGAGTCAGTGTGAGGGGCACGGTTAGAGTCAGTGTGAGGGCACCGGTTAGAGTCAGTGTGGGCACGGTTAGAGTCAGTGTGTGGGCACGGTTAGAGTCAGTGTGAGGGGCACGGTTAGAAGTCAGTGTGGGGGCACGGTTAGAAGTCAGTGTGGGGGCACGGTTAGAAGTCAGTGTGTGAGCACGGTTAGTCAGTGTGTAGCACACAGTTTCAGTGAGGCACAGTTAGAAGTCAGTGTGGGGGCACGGTTAGAAATCAGTGTGAGGGCACGGTTGAAATCAGTGTCTGGGAGCACGGTTAGAAATCAGTGTGAGGCACAATTAGGAAGTCAGTGTGGGGGCACGGTTAGAATCAGTGTGAGGCACGGTTAGAAGTCAGTGTGAGGGCACGGTTAGAAGTCAGTGTGAGCACGGTTAGAAGTCAGTGTGAGCACAGTTAGAAGTCAGTGTGAGGGGCACGGTTAGAAGTCAGTGTGAGGAGCACGGTTAGAAGTCAGTGTGAGGCACGGTTAGAGTCAGTGTGAGGCACGGTTAGAGTCAGTGTAGAAGCACGGTTAGAGCAGTGTGGGGGCACGGTTAGAGTCAGTGTGTGGGGGCACGGTTAGAAGTCAGTGTAGAGCACCAGTTAGAGTCAGTGTGGGCACGGTTAGAAATCAGTGTGGGGCACAATTAGAAATTAAGCACAGTTAGTCAGTGTGGGCACGGTTAGAGTCAGTGTGAGGACACGGTTAGAGTCAGTGTGTGGAGCACGGTTAGAATCAGTGTGGGAGCACGGTTAGAAATCAGTGTGTGGAAACTTTGCACAGTTAGAAGTCAGTGTAGGCACGGTTAGAAATCAGTGTGGGAAACACAATTAGAAATCAATGTAAAAACACAATTAAGTCAGTGTGAGGGGCACAATTAGAAATCAATGTAAAGGCACCAATTAGAAATCAGTGTAAAGGGGCACAATTAGAAATCAGTGTAGAAACACAATTAGAAATCAATGAGGCACAATTAGAAATCAGTGTGGGGCACGGTTAGAGTCAGTGTGAGGCACAGTTAGAAATCACAGTTCGATCAGTGGCACGGTTAGAAATCAGTGTGGAAACACAATTAGAGCACAGTTAGAAATCAGTGTGGGGGCAGCACGGTTAGAAATCAGTAATAATAGAAACACAGTTAGAAATCAGTGTGGGGAGCACGGTTAGAAATCAGTGTGGGGGCACAATTAGAGTCAGTGTGGGGAACACGGTTAGAAGTCAGTGTAGAAACACAGTTAGAGTCAGTGTGAAGGCACGGTTAAGTCAGTGTGAAACACGATTAGAAATCAGTGTGAGGGCACGGTTAGAGTCAGTGTGGGGGCACAGTTAGAAATCAGTGTTGGGGCACGGTTAGAAATCAGTGTGGGCGCACCTGTTAGAGTCAGTGTGGGCACAATTAGAGTCAGTGTGGAAACACAATTAGAAATCAGTGTGGGGGCACAGTTAGAAGTCAGTGTGTGGGGGTGCACAATTAGAGTCAGTGTGAGGCACGGTTAGAAATCAGTGTGAGAAACACGGTTAGAAATCAGTGTAAGAGCACGGTTAGAAGTCAGTGTGTAGAGCACGGTTAGAAAATCAGTGTGAGGGCACGGTTAGAGTCAGTGTTAGAAATCAGTAATAAGAGCACGGTTAGAAGTCAGTGTAAAGTGTAACAACGGTTAGAAATCAGTGTGAGAGCACGGTTAGAAGTCAGTGTGGGGGCACGGTTAGAGTCAGTGTGAGAGTGTCGGTTAGAGTCAGTGTGAGCACGGTTAGAAATCAGTGTGAAACACAATTAGAAATCAGTGTGTAAAACACAATTAGAAATCAAAATGTAAAGAAACACGGTTAGAAATCAGTGTGGGGGCACAATTAGAAATCAGTGTGTAGCACGTTAAAGTCAATGTAGAAACAATTAGAAGTCAAAGTGGAAACACAATTCGAAATCAGTGTGAACACAATTAGAAATCAGTGTGGGGCACAGTTAGAAGTCAGTGTGGGGAGCACGGTTAGAAAGTCAGTGTGGAGGCACGGTTAGAGTCAGTGTGGGCACCGGTTAGAAGTCAGTGTAGAAACACGGTTAGAGTCAGTGTGGGGCACCGGTTAAGTCAGTGTGAGGCACGGTTAGAAGTCAGTGTGAGGGCACGGTTAGAGTCAGTGTGGGAGCACGGTTAGAGTCAGTGTGGGGGCACGGTTAGAGAGTCAGTGTGGGGCACGGTTAGAAGTCAGTGTGAGGGCACGGTTAGAAGTCAGTGTGAGGGCACGGTTAGAAGTCAGTGTGGGGGCACGGTTAGAAGTCAGTGTGAGGCACGGTTAGAGTCAGTGTGCGGTTAATCAGTGTGTGGGGGCACGGTTAGAGTCAGTGTGGGTTGGCACGGTTAGAGTCAGTGTGGGCACGGTTAGAGTCAGTGTGGGGGCACGGTTAGAAGTCAGTGTGGGGCACGGTTAGAGTCAGTGTGAGGGCACGGTTAGAGTCAGTGTGAGGCACGGTTAGAAGTCAGTGTAAAGCACGGTTAGAAGTCAGTGTGAGGGACACGGTTAGAAGTCAGTGTAGGAGCACGGTTAGAAATCAGTGTGAGGAAACACAGTTAGAAATCAGTATGTAAAAACACATTAGAAATCAAATGTAAAGAAACACAGTTAAAAATCAGTGTAGAACACAATTAGAAATCAAATGTAAAAACACAATTAGAAATCAATCACAATTAGAAATCAATGTAGAAACACAATTAGAAATCAATAATAAAAACACAATTAGAAATCAGTATGTAAAACACATTAAATCAATGTAAAAACACGGTTAGAAATCAGTGTGAAAGCACAGTTAGAAATCAGTGTGGGGCACGGTTAGAAATCAGTGTGGGGGCACAGTTAGAAATCGTGTGGGGGCACGGTTAGAGTCAGTGGCAGGGGCACGGTTAGAGTCAATGTGGGGGCACGGTTAGAGTCAGTGTAAAAGAAACACAATTAGAAATCAGTGTGAAGCACAATTAGAAGTCAGTGTGGAGAAACACAATTAGAAATCAGTGTGAACAGTTAAACACAGTTAGTGTGGGGGCACGGTTAGAGTCAGTGTGGGGGCACTGGTTAGAAATGTCAGTGTGAGGGGCACCGGTTAGAGTCAGTGTGGGGGCACGGTTAGAGTCAGTGTGGGGGCACGGTTAGAAATCAGTGTGGGGGCACGGTTAGAAGTCAGTGTGGGGGCACAGTTAGAAGTCAGTGTGAGGGCACGGTTAGAAGTCAGTGTGAGGCACAGTTAGAGTCAGTGTCTGAAGCACAGTTAGAAATCAGTGTGAGGGCACAGGTTAGATCAGTGTGTGGGGGCACGGTTAGAAGTCAGTGTGGGGCACAGTTAGAAATCAGTGTGTGGGCACTGGTTAGAAATCAGTGTAGAGAAACACTAGGTTAGAAATCAGTGTGGGAGCACGGTTAGGAAATCAGTGTGTGGGGTACTAGTTAGAAATCAGTGTGTAGGCACGGTTAGAAATCAGTGTGGAGCACGGTTAAGTCAGTGTAGGGAAACACAGTTAGAAGTCAGTGTAGAAACACAGTTAGAAATCGAAGTAATGAGCACGGTTAGAATAGTCGAATCAGTCAGTGTAGAAAACACAGTTAGAAATCAGTGTGTAATAAAGGCACAGTTAGAAGTCAGTGTAAGAGGCACGGTTAGAAATCAGTGTGGGGCACGGTTAGAAATCAGTGTGAGGGCACGGTTAGAGTCAGTGTGGGGCACGGTTAGAAGTCAGTGTGTAGGGGCACGGTTAGAAACATCAGTGTGTCACACGGTTAGAAGTCAGTGTGTAGCACGGTTAGAAATCAATGTGTAGAGCACGGTTAGAAATCAGTGTGGGAAACACGGTTAGAAGTCAGTGTGGGGGCACGGTTAGAAGTCAGTGTGGGAAACACGGTTAGAAATCACACGGTTAGAAGTCAGTGTGGGGCACACTAGTTAGAGTCAGTGTGGAGCACCGGTTAGAGTCAGTGTGGGGGCACGGTTAGAGTCAGTGTGAGGGGCACGGTTAGAAGTCAGTGTAGAGCACGGTTAGAAGTCAGTGTGAGGAAACGGTTAGAAGTCAGTGTGAGGCACGGTTAGAAATCAGTGTGAGGCACGTTAGTGAGTGTGAAACACTGGTTAGAGTCAGTGTGAGGGCACAGTTAGAAATCAGTGTGGGAGCACAGTTAGAAATCAGTGTGGGGCACAGTTAGAGTCAGTGTGGGGGCACGGTTAGAGTCAGTGTGGGGGCACCGGTTAGAGTCAGTGTGTGGGGGCACCGGTTAGAGTCAGTGTGTGGGGGCACTGGTTAGAGTCAGTGTGGGGCACGGTTACAGAAATCAGTGTGGGCACGGTTGAAATCAGTAATAGCAAAGTCAGTTAGTGTGGGGCACGGTTAGAAATCAGTGTGAAACACACGATTAGAATAATAGAAACCAGTGTGAATAATAGCACAGTTAGAAATCAGTGTGTGAAACACAGTTAGAAATCAGTGTGAATAGAAACACAATTAGAAATCAATGTAAAAACACGGTTAGAGAATCAATGTGTGGGGCACAATTAGAAATCAGTGTGTAGAAACAATTAGAAATCAGTGTGGGAAACACAATTAGAAATCAGTGTGGGGCACAATTAGAAATCAGTGTGGGAAACACAATTAGAAGTCAGTGTGTAGAACACAGTTAGGAATCAGTGTGTGGGGGCACGGTTAGAGTCAGTGTGTGGGGGCACGGTTAGAGTCAGTGTGTGAGGGCACGGTTAGAGTCAGTGTGAGGGCACGGTTAGAGTCAGTGTGTGGGGGCACCGGTTAGAGTCAGTGTGTGGGCACGGTTAGAAGTCATGTGAGGCACGGTTAGAGTCAGTGTGGGGCACGGTTAGAAATCAGTGTGTGGGGCACAATTAGAGTCAGTGTGGGGCACGGTTAGAGTCAGTGTGTGGTGGAAACACGGTTAGAGTCAGTGTGTGAAACACGGTTAGAAATCAGTGTGAGGGCACGGTTAGAGTCAGTGTGTCAGTCAGTGTGAAACACAATTAGGAGTCAGTGGAGGGCACGGTTAGAAATGTGAGAGGCACGTTAAAGTCAGTGTGGCACGGTTAGAATTCAGTGTGGAATCACCGGTTAGAGTCAGTGTGGGGGCACGGTTAGAGTCAGTGTGAGGAGCACGGTTAGAAAGTCAGTGTGGAGGCACAGTTAGAAATCAGTGTAAGAAGCACTGTTAGAAATCAGTGTGGGGCACGGTTAGAAGTCAGTGTGAGAAACGGTTAGAGTCAGTGTGGGGCACGGTTAGAAGTCAGTGTGGGGGCACGGTTAGAGTCAGTGTGGGGGCACAGTCAGTGTGAGGGCACGGTTAGAGTCAGTGTGTGGGCACCGGTTAGAGTCAGTGTGTGGGCACCGGTTAGAGTCAGTGTGGGGCACCGGTTAGAGTCAGTGTGAGGCACGGTTAGAGTCAGTGTGGGGCACCGGTTAGAAGTCAGTGTGAGGGCACGGTTAGAGTCAGTGTGGGGGCACGGTTAGAGTCAGTGTAGAGCACGGTTAGAAGTCAGTGTGGGGCACCGGTTAGAGTCAGTGTGTGGGGCACGGTTAGAAGTCAGTGTGTGGCACGGTTAGAAAGTGTGTGGGGCACAATCAGTAAGCACGGTTAAAGTCAGTGTGGAGCACGGTTAGAAGTCAGTGTGTGAGCACGGTTAGAAGTCAGTGTGAGAGCACGGTTAGAAGTCAGTGTGAGCACGGTTAGAAATCCAGTGTGAGGGCACGGTTAGAGTCAGTGTGAGGGCACGGTTAGAGTCAGTGTGGAGCACGGTTAGAGTCAGTGTGTGGGGGCACGGTTAGAAGTCAGTGTGGGGCACGGTTAGAGTCAGTGTGAGGGCACGGTTAGAAGTCAGTGTGAAACCGGTTAGAAATCAGTGTGGGGCACCGGTTAGAAATCAATGTAGAAACACAATTAGAAAATCAGTGTGAGAGCACGGTTAGAGTCAGTGTGTAGAGCACAGTTAGAAGTCAGTGTGAGAAACACGGTTAGAAATCAGTGTGAAGGCACGTTAGAAGTCAGTGTGAAACACGGTTAAGTCAGTGTGGGGCACCGGTTAGAAGTCAGTGTGTGGCACAGTTAGAGTCAGTGTGGGGGCACGGTTAGAAGTCAGTGTGAGAGCACCCGGTCAGTGTCAGTGTGGGGGCACGGTTAGAGTCAGTGTGGGCACCGGTTAGAAGTCAGTGTGAGAGCACGGTTAGAAGTCAGTGTGTGGGCACGGTTAGAAATCAGTGTAGGAGCACAGTTAGAGTCAGTGTGGGGGCACCGGTTAGAAATCAGTGTGGGGGCACGGTTAGAGTCAGTGTGGGGCACGGTTAGAAATCAGTGTGTGGAGCACGGTTAGAGTCAGTGTGAGGGCACCAGTTAGAGTCAGTGTGAGGGCACAGTTAGAAATCAGTGTGTGGGGCACGGTTAGAAATCAGTGTGTGGGGCACGGTTAGAGTCAGTGTGAGGGCACGGTTAGAAGTCAGTGTGTGAGGCACGGTTAGAAATCAGTGTGTGGAGCACGGTTAGAAGTCAGTGTGGGGCACGGTTAGAAGTCAGTGTGAGAGCACGGTTAGAAGTCAGTGTGGGGAGCACGGTTAGAAGTCAGTGTGAGCACAGTTAGAAGTCAGTGTGAGGGCACGGTTAGAAGTCAGTGTTGGGGCACAGTTAGAAGTCAGTGTGGGGCACACGGTTAGAAGTCAGTGTGGGGCACGGTTAGAAGTCAGTGTAGAGCACGGTTAGTGTGAAGCACCAGTTAGTCAGTGTGAAGGCACCGGTTAGAGTCAGTGTGAGGGCACCGGTTAGGAAGTCAGTGTGAGGCACGGTTAGAAGTCAGTGTGGGGGCACGTTAGAAGTCAGTGTGGGGCACGGTTAGAGTCAGTGTGGGGGCACGGTTAGAGTCAGTGTGGGGGCACGGTTAGAAGTCAGTGTGGGGCACGGTTAGAAGTCAGTGTGAGGGGCACAATTAGAAATCAGTGTGAGGGCACCGGTTAGAAGTCAGTGTGGGGCACAATTAGAAATCAGTGTAAGAGGGCACCGGTTAGAAATCAGTGTGGAAACACAATTAGAAATCAGTGTGAAAGGCACGGTTAGAAATCAGTGTGAAACACCGGTTAGAAATCAGTGTGGAGCACGGTTAGAAATCAGTGTGAGGCACGGTTAGAAATCAGTGTGAGAGCACAGTTAAGTCAGTGTGAGGGCACAGTTAGAGTCAGTGTGGGGGCACGGTTAGCAATCAGTTAGAGTCAGTCAGTGTGAGGCACGGTTAGAAATCAGTGTGGGGGGCACGGTTAGAGTCAGTGTGGGCAGGGCACGGTTAGAGTCAGTGTGGGCACGGTTAGAGTCAGTGTGGGGGCACGGTTAGAAGTCAGTGTGGGGGCACGGTTAGAGTCAGTGTGTGGGGGCACGGTTAGAAGTCAGTGTGGGGCACGGTTAGAAGTCAGTGTGACACGGTTAGGGAGTCAGTGTGTGGGGCACGGTTAGAGTCAGTGTGAGGGCACGGTTAGAGTCAGTGTGGGGCACGGTTAGAGTCAGTGTGAGGGCACCGGTTAGAGTCAGTGTGTGGGGCACCGGTTAGAGTCAGTGTGAGGCACGGTTAGAAATCAGTGTGAAGGCACCGGTTAGAAATCAGTGTGAGGCACAGTTAGAAATCAGTGTGGGGGCACGGTTAGAAGTCAGTGTGAAAGCACGGTTAGAAGTCAGTGTGGGGCACGGTTAGAAATCAGTGTGTGAAACACGGTTAGAAATCAGTGTGAAACACAGTTAGAAGTCAGTGTGGGGCACAATTAAGTCAGTGTGAAGCACAATTAGAAATCAGTGTGAAAACAGTTAGAAATCAGTGTAGAAGCACAGTTAGAAGTCAGTGTGAAACACAATTAGAAATCAGTGTGAAACACAGTTAGAAGTCAGTGAGGGGCACGGTTAGAAATCAGTGTGTAGAAAGCACAGTTAGAAATCAGTGTGAGGGGCACAGTTAGAAATCAGTGTGAGGCACGGTTAGAGTCAGTGTGGGGGCACGGTTAGAGTCAGTGTGTGGGGCACGGTTAGAGTCAGTGTGAGGCACAATTAGAAATCAGTGTGGGGGCACAGTTAGAAATCAGTGTAAAGGCACGGTTAGAAATCAGTGTGGGGCACAATTAGAAATCAGTGTGGGGGCACGGTTAGAAATCAGTGTGAGAAACACGGTTAGAGTCAGTGTGGGGGCACAATTAGAAATCAGTGTGAGGCACAATTAGAAGTCAGTGTGAGAGCACGGTTAGAAATCAGTGTGAGGCACCGGTTAGAAGTCAGTGTGGGGGCACGGTTAGAGTCAGTGTGAGGAGCACGGTTAGAAGTCAGTGTGGGAGGCACGGTTAGAAGTCAGTGTGGCGCACGGTTAGAAGTCAGTGTGAGAGCACGTTAGAAGTCAGTGTGAGAGCACGGTTAGAAATCAGTGTGAGGCACGGTTAGAAGTCAGTGTGAAGGCACGGTTAGAGTCAGTGTGTGGCACCGGTTAGAGTCAGTGTGAGGGCACGGTTAGAAGTCAGTGTGGGGGCACGGTTAGAAATCAGTGTGGGCACGGTTAGAAGTCAGTGTGAGGCACGGTTAGAGTCAGTGTGGGGCACGGTTAGAGTCAGTGTGGGGGCACGGTTAGAAGTCAGTGTGGGGGGCACGGTTAGAGTCAGTGTGAGGGCACGGTTAGAGTCAGTGTGGGGCACGGTTAGAAGTCAGTGTGAGCACAGTTAGAAGTCAGTGTGGGGCACGGTTAGAAATCAGTGTGGGGGCACGGTTAGAAGTCAGTGTGGGGCACGGTTAGAGTCAGTGTGGGGGGCACCGGTTAGAGTCAGTGTGAGGGGCACCGGTTAGAGTCAGTGTGTTGGGGCACCGGTTAGAGTCAGTGTGTGGGGCACGGTTAGAGTCAGTGTGTGGGGCACCGGTTAGAGTCAGTGTGGGGGCACCGGTTAGAGTCAGTGTGGGGGCACGGTTAGAGTCAGTGTGAGGCACAGGTTAGAGTCAGTGTGTGGGGGCACGGTTAGAAATCAGTGTGAGGGGCACAATTAGAAATCAGTGTGAGGGGGCACGGTTAGAGTCAGTGTGTGGGCACGGTTAGAGTCAGTGTGGGGGCACGGTTAGAAATCAGTGTGGGGCACAGTTAGAGTCAGTGTGGGGGGGCACGGTTAGAAATCAGTGTTTGGGGCACCGGTTAGAATCAGTGTAGGGGGCACGGTTAGAAATCAGTGTGTAGGGGCACTGGTTAGAGTCAGTGTGTGGGCACGGTTAGAAATCAGTGTGTGGGGCACGGTTAGAAGTCAGTGTGAGAGCACGGTTAGAAATCAGTGTGTGAAACACAATTAGAAATCAGTGTAAAGGGGCACAGTTAGAAATCAGTGTGTGGGGCACGGTTAGAAATCAGTGTGAAACACATTAGAAATCACACGGTTAGAGTCAGTGTGAAACACGGTTAGAAATCAGTGTGGGGGCACGGTTAGAGTCAGTGTGTGGGGCACGGTTAGAGTCAGTGTGGGGCACGGTTAGAAATCAGTGTGTGAAGGCACGGTTAGAGTCAGTGTGGGGGCACGGTTAGAAGTCAGTGTGGGGGCACGGTTAGAGTCAGTGTGGGGGCACGGTTAGAAGTCAGTGTGGGGCACGGTTAGAAGTCAGTGTGAGGGCACGGTTAGAAGTCAGTGTGGGGCACGGTTAGAGTCAGTGTGTGGGGGCACGGTTAGAGTCAGTGTGGGGGCACGGTTAGAGTCAGTGTGAGGCACGGTTAGAAGTCAGTGTGGGGGGGTTAGAGTCAGTGTGAGGCACCGGTTAGAGTCAGTGTGAGGGGGCACGGTTAGAGTCAGTGTGTGGGGCACGGTTAGAGTCAGTGTGGGGGCACCGGTTAGAGTCAGTGTGAGGGGCACGGTTAGAGTCAGTGTGAGGGCACGGTTAGAGTCAGTGTGAGGGCACGGTTAGAGTCAGTGTGAGGGGCACGGTTAGAGTCAGTGTGAGGGCACGGTTAGAGTCAGTGTGGGAGGCACGGTTAGAAGTCAGTGTGTTGGGCACCGGTTAGAGTCAGTGTGAGGGCACGGTTAGAAGTCAGTGTGTGGGGCACGGTTAGAAATCAGTGTGAAGCACGGTTAGAAGTCAGTGTGGGGCACGGTTAGAGTCAGTGTGAGGGCACGTTAGAAATCAGTGTTGAGGCACGGTTAGAAGTCAGTGTGTGAGGGCACGGTTAGAAGTCAGTGTGTGGCACGGTTAGAGTCAGTGTGAGGCACGGTTAGAGTCAGTGTGGGGGCACAAAGGGCACGGTTAGAGTCAGTGTGTGGGGCACGGTTAGAGTCAGTGTGAGGGCACCGGTTAGAGTCAGTGTGAGGGCACGGTTAGAGTCAGTGTGTGGGGCACGGTTAGAAGTCAGTGTGGGGGCACGGTTAGAGTCAGTGTGTGAGGCACGGTTAGAAGTCAGTGTGGGGCACGGTTAGAAGTCAGTGTGAGACAGTTTAGAAGTCAGTGTGAGGCACGGTTAGAGTCAGTGTGAGGGGCACGGTTAGAAGTCAGTGTGAGGGGCACGGTTAGAAGTCAGTGTGGGGCACGGTTAGAGTCAGTGTGTGGGCACGGTTAGAAGTCAGTGTGAGAGCACCGGTTAGAAATCAGTGTGAATAGCAAACACAATTAGAAGTCAGTGTGGGGCACGGTTAGAAATCAGTGTGAGGGCACGGTTAGAAATCAGTGTGAAACACAGTTAGAAATCAGTGTGAGGCACCGGTTAGAGTCAGTGTGAGGGCACGGTTAGAAGTCAGTGTGGGGGCACGTTAGAGTCAGTGTGGGGGCACGGTTAGAGTCAGTGTGTGGGGCACGGTTAGAGTCAGTGTGGGGCACGGTTAGAGTCAGTGTGAGGGCACCGGTTAGAATCAGTGTGGGGCACAGTTAGAAGTCAGTGTGGGGCACGGTTAGAGTCAGTGTGGGGCACGGTTAGAAATCAGTGTGGGGCACAATTAGAAGTCAGTGTAGAAGCACGGTTAGAAGTCAGTGTGAATTAATCAGTGTGAAACACAGTTAGAAATCAGTGTGAGCACCAGTTAGAAATCAGTGTGTGAAACACAATTAGAAGTCAGTGTAGAAACACGGTTAGAAGTCAGTGTGAGGCACGGTTAGAGTCAGTGTGGGGGCACGGTTAGAAGTCAGTGTGGGGGCACGGTTAGAGTCAGTGTGGGGCACGGTTAGAAGTCAGTGTGGGGGCACGGTTAGAAGTCAGTGTGAGGGCACGGTTAGAGTCAGTGTGGGGGCACGGTTAGAAGTCAGTGTGGGGCACGGTTAGAAGTCAGTGTGGGGCACGGTTAGAGTCAGTGTGGGGGCACCGGTTAGAGTCAGTGTGAGAGGCACGGTTAGAGTCAGTGTGAGGCACGGTTAGAAGTCAGTGTGGGGCACGGTTAGAAGTCAGTGTGGGCACACGGTTAGAAGTCAGTGTGGGGCACGGTTAGAAGTCAGTGTGGGGCACCGGTTAGAGTCAGTGTGGGGCACGGTTAGAGTCAGTGTGGGGAGCACGGTTAGAAGTCAGTGTGGGGGCACGGTTAGAGTCAGTGTGGGGCACGTTAGTCAGTGTGGGCACACGGTTAGAAGTCAGTGTGAAGGCACGGTTAGAGTCAGTGTGAGAGCACGGTTAGAAGTCAGTGTGGGCACGGTTACAGTGTGGGGCACGGTTAGAAGTCAGTGTGGAGCACGGTTAGAAAGTCAGTGTGGGAGCACGGTTAGAAGTCAGTGTGGAAACACGGTTAGAGTCAGTGTGGGGCACGGTTAGAGTCAGTGTGGGGGCACGGTTAGAAGTCAGTGTGGGGGCACGGTTAGAGTCAGTGTGGGGGCACGGTTAGAGTCAGTGTGGGGGCACGGTTAGAGTCAGTGTGGGGGCACGGTTAGAGTCAGTGTGTGGGGCACGGTTAGAGTCAGTGTGGGGCACGGTTAGAGTCAGTGTGTGGCACGGTTAGAAGTCAGTGTGGGGGCACGGTTAGAAATCAGTGTGAGGGCACGGTTAGAGTCAGTGTGTGGGGCACGGTTAGAAGTCAGTGTGTGAGCACGGTTAGAAATCAGTGTGGGGCACGGTTAGTCAGTGTGGGGGCACCGGTTAGAGTCAGTGTGAGGGCACCGGTTAGAAATCAGTGTGAAGTCAGTGTGTGGGAGCACGGTTAGAGTCAGTGTGAGGGCACGGTTAGAAATCAGTGTGAGGTCACTCAGTGGGGGCACGGTTAGAATCAGTGTGAAGCACGGTTAGAAATCAGTGTGGAAACACGGTTAGAAGTCAGTGTGAGGGCACCGGTTAGAAGTCAGTGTGTGGGGCACGGTTAGAGTCAGTGTGAGGAGCACGGTTAGAAGTCAGTGTGAGGGCACCGGTTAGAGTCAGTGTGGGGGCACCGGTTAGAAGTCAGTGTGGGGGCACGGTTAGAGTCAGTGTGAGGGGCACGGTTAGAGTCAGTGTGGGGCACCGGTTAGAGTCAGTGTGGGGGCACCGGTTAGAAATCAGTGTGTGGGGCACGGTTAGAGTCAGTGTGGGGCACGGTTAGAAGTCAGTGTGTGGGGGCACGGTTAGAGTCAGTGTGAGGGCACGGTTAGAAGTCAGTGTGTTGGCACGGTTAGAGTCAGTCAGTGTCAGTGGGGCACGGTTAGAAGTCAGTGTGAGGAGCACGGTTAGAAGTCAGTGTGGGGGCACGGTTAGAAGTCAGTGTGAGGCACGGTTAGAAGTCAGTGTGAGGGCACGGTTAGAGTCAGTGTGTAAAGCACGGTTAGAGTCAGTGTGGGGGCACGGTTAGAAATCAGTGTGAGGCACGGTTAGAGTCAGTGTGTGGGGGCACGGTTAGAAATCAGTGTGAAACACAGTTAGAAATCAGTGTGAGGAGCACCGGTTAGAGTCAGTGTGAAAGCACCGGTTAGAAATCAGTGTGAGGGCACAATTAGAAATCAGTGTGTGGGGAAATCAGTAATTAGAAACACAATTAGAAATCAGTGTGTGAGCACAGTTAGAAGTCAGTGTGTAGAAACACGGTTAGAAGTCAGTGTGGGAGCACCGGTTAGAAATCAGTGTGGGGCACCGGTTAGAAATCAGTGTGTAGGGCACGGTTAGAAGTCAGTGTGGGGCACGGTTAGAAGTCAGTGTGAAACACGGTTAGAAGTCAGTGTGAGGGCACGGTTAGAAGTCAGTGTGGGGCACGGTTAGAAGTCAGTGTGAGGGCACGGTTAGAAGTCAGTGTGAGGGCACGGTTAGAAGTCAGTGTAGGGCACGGTTAGAAGTCAGTGTGTGGGGCACGGTTAGAAGTCAGTGTGTGGGCACAGTTAGAGTCAGTGTGTGGGGCACGGTTAGAAGTCAGTGTGAGGCACGGTTAGAGTCAGTGTGGGGGCACCGGTTAGAGTCAGTGTGGGGGGCACGGTTAGAGTCAGTGTGGGGCACGGTTAGAAATCAGTGTGTGAGGCACCGGTTAGAGTCAGTGTGAGGGCACGGTTAGAAGTCAGTGTGAGGGCACGGTTAGAGTCAGTGTGGGGGCACGGTTAGAGTCAGTGTGAGGGCACCGGTTAGAGTCAGTGTGAGGGCACTGGTTAGAAATCAGTGTGGGGGCACGGTTAGAAGTCAGTGTGGGGCACCGGTTAGAATCAGTGTGGGAGGCACGGTTAGAGTCAGTGTGGGCACGGTTAGAGTCAGTGTGGGGCACGCACACGGTTAGAGTCAGTGTGGGGGCACGGTTAGAGTCAGTGTGGGGCACGGTTAGAGTCAGTGTGAGGGCACGGTTAGAAGTCAGTGTGGGGGCACGGTTAGAGTCAGTGTGAGGGCACGGTTAGAAATCAGTGTGAGAGCACGTTAGTGTCAGTGTGGGGCACCGGTTAGAAGTCAGTGTGAGGGCACCGGTTAGAGTCAGTGTGGGGGCACGGTTAGAAGTCAGTGTGGAAATGTCGGTTAGAGTCAGTGTGAGGGCACCGGTTAGAAGTCAGTGTGGGGGCACGTTAGAAGTCAGTGTGGGGCACGGTTAGAAGTCAGTGTGAGGGGGCACGGTTAGAGTCAGTGTGAGAGGCACGGTTAGAAGTCAGTGTGAGGCACAATTAGAAATCAGTGTGAGGCACCGGTTAGAAATCAGTGTGAGGGCACGGTTAGAAATCAGTGTGAGAGCACGGTTAGAAGTCAGTGTGAAACACGGTTAGAAGTCAGTGTGGGCACAATTAGAGTCAGTGTGAGGCACGGTTAGAAGTCAGTGTGGGGGGCACCGGTTAGAAATCAGTGTGAGGGCACAGTTAGAAATCAGTGTGAGGCACAGTTAGAAGTCAGTGTGGGGGCACGGTTAGAGTCAGTGTGGGGGGCACGGTTAGAGTCAGTGTGAGGCACGGTTAGAGTCAGTGTGAGGCACGGTTAGAAGTCAGTGTTGAACACGGTTAGAAGTCAGTGTGGGGCACGGTTAGAAATCAGTGTGAGGGCACCGGTTAGAAGTCAGTGTGAGGAGCACGGTTAGAGTCAGTGTGGGGGGCACGGTTAGAAGTCGTGTGAGAGCACGGTTAGAGTCAGTGTGAGGAGCACAATTAGAAGTCAGTGTGAGGGCACGGTTAGAGTCAGTGTGGGGGCACGGTTAGAAATCAGTGTAGAAACACAATTAGAAGTCAGTGTGAGAGCACAGTTAGATCAGTGTAGAAACGTCGTCAGTTTAGAAACACAATTAGAAATCAGTTGGGCACAATTAGAGTCAGTGTGAAACACAGTTAGAAGTCAGTGTGAAGGCACAATTCAAGTCAGTGTGGGAGCACGGTTAGAAGTCAGTGTGGGGCGCACGGTTAGAAGTCAGTGTGATTTAGAAGTCAGTGTGAGGCACGGTTAGAAGTCAGTGTGAAAACACGTTAGTGAAGTCAGTGTGAGGCACCGGTTAGAGTCAGTGTGAGGCACAATTAGAAATCAGTGTGAGGGCACGGTTAGAAATCAGTGTGAGGGCACGGTTAGAATCAGTGTAAGAAGCGAAATCCCTACACAGTTTAGAGTCAGTGTGGGGGCACGGTTAGAAATCAGTGTGAGACACGGTTAGGGGTCAGTGTGAGAGCACAGTTAAAATCAAAATAATGAGGCACGGTTAGAGTCAAATGTAAAACACGGTTAGAAGTCAGTGTGTAAAGGCACGGTTAGAAGTCAGTGTGAGCACGGTTAGAAATCAGTGTGAGGGGCACCAGTTGAAAGAAATCAGTGTGAGGCACGGTTAGAAATCAGTGTAAAGAGCACGGTTAGAAGTCAGTGTAGAAACACCGGTTAGAGTCAGTGTAAGAGGCACAATTAGAGTCAGTGTAGAGCACAATTAGAAGTCAGTATGAGAAACACAATTAGAAATCAGTGTGGGGGGCACCGGTTAGAAATCAGTGTAGAAACACAATTAGAAATCAGTGTGGGGAGCACCGGTTAGAGTCAGTGGGGGCACGCGGTTAGAGTCAGTGTGGGGCACAGTTAGAAATCAGTGTGGGGGCACCGGTTAGAATCAGTGTGGGGGCACGGTTAGAGTCAGTGTGAGAGCACGGTTAGAAGTCAGTGTAGAAGCACAGTTAGAAGTCAGTGTGAGGCACCGGTTAGAGTCAGTGTGGGGCACGGTTAGAAGTCGTGTGTGAGCACAGTTAGAGTCAGTGTGAAGAGGCACGGTTAGAAGTCAGTGTAGAGGGCACTGGTTAGAAGTCAGTGTGGGGGCACCGGTTAGAGTCAGTGTGGGGCACGGTTAGAGAGTCAGTGGGGGAGCACCGGTTAGAGTCAGTGTGTGGGGCACGGTTAGAAGTCAGTGTGACACCGGTTAGAAGTCAGTGTGGGGCACCGGTTAGGGGTCAGTGTGAGGGCACGGTTAGGAAGTCAGTGTGTGGGGCACGGTTAGAAGTCAGTTTGAGGAGCACAGTTAGAAGTCAGTGTGTTAGTAAGTCAGTGTGAGAGGCACGGTTAGAAGTCAGTGTGAGAGCACGGTTAGAAATCAGTGTGAAACACGGTTAGAAATCAGTCTGAGGAGCACAGTTAGAAATCAGTGTAAAGCACAATTAGAAATCAAATGTAAAGAAACACAATTCGAAATCAGTGTGAAAAGCACGGTTAGAAATCAATGTGAAACACAATTAGAAATCAAAATGTAAAGCACAATTAAAGTCAGTGTAGAAACACGGTTTGAAATCAGTGTGTGGGGACACGGTTAGAAGTCAGTGTGTGGGCACGGTTAGAAGTCAGTGTAGAAATCACGGTTAGAGTCAGTGTGTGGCACGGTTAGAGTCAGTGTGAGGGCACAGTTAGAAGTCAGTGTGGGGCACGATTAGAAATCAGTGTGTAAGCACAGTTAGAAGTCAGTGTGGGGGTCGGTTAGAGTCAGTGTGAGGCACGGTTAGAAATCAGTGTGAGAACACGTTAGAGTCAGTGTGGGGAGCACGGTTACAAAGAAATCAGTGTGAGGCACGGTTAGAAATCAGTGTGAGGCACGGTTAGAATCAGTGTGAGGGCACGGTTAGAAGTCAGTGTGAGGGCACGGTTAGAAGTCAATGTGAGGGCACGATTAGAAGTCAGTGTGAGACACGGTTAGAAATCAGTGTAGGGCACGGTTAGAAATCAGTGTGGGGCGTCAATTAGAAATCAGTTTGAGGGGGGGCACAATTAGAGTCAGTGTAAGCACGGTTAGAAGTCAGTGTGGGGGCACGGTTAGAGTCAGTGTGAGGCACGGTTAGAGTCAGTGTGAGGGCACGGTTAGAAGTCAGTGTGAGGCACGGTTAGAGTCAGTGTGAGGGCACGGTTAGATCAGTGTGAGGGCACGGTTAGAGTCAGTGTGAGGCACGGTTAGAAATCAGTGTAAAGGCACGGTTAGAAGTCAGTGTGGGGCACAGTTACAGTGTTAGGGCACCGGTTAGAGTCAGTGTGGGGGCACGGTTAGAGTCAGTGTGAGGGCACGGTTAGAGTCAGTGTGGGGGGCACGGTTAGAGTCAGTGTGAGGGCACGGTTAGAGTCAGTGTGAGGGCACGGTTAGAGTCAGTGTGGGCACGGTTAGTCGGTTTAGAGTCAGTGTGGGGCACGGTTAGAAGTCAGTGTGGAGCACGGTTAGAAGTCAGTGTGAGCACGGTTAGGGGAGTCAGTGTGAGGGGCACAGTTAGAAGTCAGTGTGAGAGCACAGTTAGAAGTCAGTGTGGAGCACGGTTAGGAAGTCAGTATGTGAGCACGGTTAGAAGTCAGTGTGAGGAGCACGGTTAGAAGTCAGTGTGTGGGGGCACGGTTAGAAGTCAGTGTGAGGAGCACGGTTAGAAGTCAGTGTGGGGCACGGTTAGAGTCAGTGTGAGGGCACGGTTAGAAGTCGAGTGTGGGGGCACCGGTTAGAGTCGTCAGTGTGAGGGCACGGTTAGAAGTCAGTGTGAAATTGCAGTTAGAGTCAGTGTGGGAGCACCGGTTAGAAGTCAGTGTGTGCGAGGCACGGTTAGAGTCAGTGTGAGGGCACGGTTAGAGTCAGTGTGAGGCACGGTTAGAGTCAGTGTCGGGAGGCACCGGTTAGAGTCAGTGTGTGGGCACGGTTAGAAGTCAGTGTGGGAGCACGGTTAGAGTCAGTGTGGGGGCACCGGTTAGACTCAGTGTGAGGGCACGGTTAGAAGTCAGTGTGGGGAGCACCGGTTAGAGTCAGTGTGTGGGCACGGTTAGAGTCAGTGTGGGGAGCACGGTTAGAAGTCAGTGTGGGGAGCACAGTTAGAAATCAAATGAAGTCAGGGCACACAATTCAGAAATCAAAAATGTAAAACGCAATTAAAGTCAGTAATGTAGAAACACAATTAGAAATCAATAATAGAAACACAATTAGAAATCAATGTAGCAACACAATTAGAAATCAATGTAGAAACACGATTAGAATCAGTGTGTAGAAACACAATTAGAAAAATGTGGGGGCACAATTAGTCAAATGTGAAACACAGTTAAAATCAATGTGGGGCACAATTAGAAATCAGTGTGAGGGGCACAGTTAGAAATCAGTGTGGGGGCACAGTTAGAGTCAGTGTGTGGGCACAGTTAGAAATCACTGTGAGGGGGCACAATTAGAATCAGTGTGTGGGCACGGTTAGGGAGTCAGTGTGAGGGCACGGTTAGTCAAATCCAATGTCGGGAGCACAATTAGAGTCAAATGTAAGGACACGGTTAGAAGTCAGTAATAATGAAGCACGGTTAGAAATCAGTGTGAAACACAGTTAGAAATCAGTATTAGAAACACAGTTAGAATCGAAATAATAGAAACACGAATTAGAAATCAGTATAATGAAACACATTAAAGTCAAATGAAACCGGTTAAAATCAATGTAGAAACACAGTTAAAATCAGTAATGAGAAACACAGTTAGAAATCAGTGTGAGGCACGGTTAGAAATCAGTGAGGGGCACGGTTAGAAATCAGTGTGAGGCACCGGTTAGAAATCAAGTGTGGCACCGGTTAGAAATCAGTGTGAGAAACACAATTAGAAATCAGTGTAGGGACACAATTAGAAAATCAGTGTGGGGCACGGTTAGGAGTCAGTGTAAAGGGCACAGTTAGAAAGTCAGTGTGAGGCACCGGTTAGAAATCAGTGTGGGGCACGGTTAGAAATCAGTGTGGAGCACGGTTAGAGTCAGTGTGGGGCACCGGTTAGAAGTCAGTGTGTAGGGAGCACAGTTAGAAATCAGTGTAGAGCACGGTTAGAAATCAGTGTGTAGAGGCACAGTTAGAAAATCAGTGTGGGGCACGGTTAGAGTCAGTGTAGGCACGGTTAGAAATCAGTGTAGAGCACCGGTTAGAAGTCAGTGTGTGGGCACGGTTAGAAGTCAGTGTAGAGGCACGGTTAGAATCAGTGTGAAGCACAGTTAGAATCAGTGTGAAAGCACGGTTAGAAATCAGTGTGAGAGCACGATTAGAAGTCAGTATGTGAGGGACACGTTAGAGTCAGTGTGGGGGCACGGTTAGAAGTCAGTGTGAGGGCACGGTTAGAGTCAGTGTGGGGACACTGTTAGAGTCAGTGTGGGGCACGGTTAGAGTCGAGTGTGGGGCACGGTTAGAGTCAGTGTGGGGGCACGGTTAGAGTCAATGTGAAACACAATTAGAAATCAGTGTAATAGAAACACAGTTAGAAATCCAAATGTAGAAACACGGTTAGAAATCAGTGTGAGGCACGGTTAGATCAATGTGTGAAACACAGTTAGAATCAGTGTAAAGGCACAGTTAGAAATCAGTGTAGAAAACACAGTTAGAAATCAAATAGAGAATACAATTAGAAATCAAAATGTAAAGAAACACCATTAGAAATCAGATAATAAAAAATATAGAAACACAGTTAGAAATCAGTAATAGAAACACAATTCGAGTAAATCAAACCGGAAAAGTCAGTGTGGGGGCACGGTTAGAATCAGTGTAGGGGCAACAGTGTGGGGGCAATTAGAAATCAGTGTGTGGGGGCCAGTTGGGAAGTGTGTGGGGGCACCCGGTTAGAAATCAATGTGTGGGGGCACAATTAAATCAGTAATGTAAAACACAATTAAATCGAAATAATAATAAAAAACACAATTAGAAGTCAATGTATGAAAACACGGTGAAATCAATAATAATAGAAACACAGTTAGAAATCAATGTAGAAACACAATTAGAAATCCAGATATAGAAACACAATTAGAAATCAGTAATAATAGAAACACGGTTAGAGTCAGTGTGTAGGGGCACGGTTAGAAATCACTGTAATAGAAACACAATTAGAAATCAATAATAATAGAAACACAATTAGAAATCAAAATGTAAAGGCTTACAATTAGAAATCAAAATGTAAAGGAAACACAATTGAAGTCAGTAAAGAAATCAGTGAGAAATCGGTTAGAAGTCAATGTGTGAGGCACTGAGTTAGAAGTCAATGTGTGAGCACAGTTAGAAATCCCAGTGTAGAGCACAGTGAGGGAAATCCATATGTAGAAACACAGACAAAAATCAAATGTAGAAACACAATTAGAAATCAGTAATAGAAACACAATTAGAAATCAAAGTAATAGAAACACAGATTAGAAATCCAGTAATAACTAGAAACAACAATTCGAAATCAGTAATAATAGAAACACAATTAGAAATCGAATATAGAACACAGAGAATCCAGTATGTAGAGCACCGGTTAGAAGTCAGTGTGTAGAGTGTCAGTCAGAAGTCAGTGTGAGAGGCACGTTAGGGAGTCAGTGTAGAGGCACGGTTAGAAATCGTGTGAGCACGGTTAGAGTCCCAGTAATGAGAGCACGGTTAGAATCAGTGTGGGGAGCACAGTTGATCAATGTTGTGGAAACCAGTTAGGGAGTCAGTGTGGGGAGCACGGTTGAAATCGGTGTGTCGCGGGCACCCTGTTAGGGTCAATCAATGTGAGGAGCACCTGTTAGAAGTCGGTATTAGGGCACCGGATAAGTCAGTAGGGACACGGTTAGAAAGTCGGTGTGAAACACAGTTAGAAATCAAATAATTAGGACACCAATTAGAAATCAGTATTAGAAACTTCGGTTAGAAATCAGTATGCTAGGGGCCTAGTTTAGAAATCAGTGTAGAAACACGGTTAAGTCAGTGTGGGGCACCAATTAGAAGTCAGTAATAGAAACACAGTTAAGTCGGTAATATGAGAGCAGCAGTTAGAAGTCAGTGTGTAGAAACACAGTTAGAAATCGAAATGATAATAGAAGCACCAGTTAGGGAAATCAGTAGTGTGGAGACACCAGTTAGAAGTCAGTGTGTAGAGGCAGTTAGAGTCAGTGTGTGGGGGTGTCAGTACAGAAGTCCAGTGTGAGGGAGCTGCGAGTAGGAATCGGTAATATTAGAAACTAATTAGAAGAAGGAAATCCAGTAGCAATAAGAAACACGGTTAGAAGTCAGTAGTAAGAAAGCTCGAGTTAGGAAGTCAGGTAATCTTGAAACACTGAATTAGAGTCAGAGTGTGAGCACCGGTTAGAAGTCAAATGTAGGAGCACCAGTTAGAAGTCGATGTAATGTTAAAGGCACGGATAAGTCGAAATAATAGAAGCGCAGTTAGAAATCAAGAGTGTGTTAGAGACATCAGTTAGAAATCAGTTGATGACAACAGCACAATTACAGAGAATCGAGTGTTAGAAACTACAGTTCCAAAGTCAGTATGTAGAAGCACAGATAGAGATCAGTGTGAGGGCACGGTTGAAGGAAGTCGAGATGTGTGGGGCTGCCGGTTAGAAAGTCAGTGTGGGACGCAGATTGAAGTCAGTGTTGAAGAGCTTTACAGATTAGGAGTCAGTGATGTTGGGAGAACACCGGTTAGAGTCAGTGTGGGAGAAGCACTGGTTAGAAATCGGAATGTAGCGGAGCACCTGACACAGAATCGAGTAATGAGGGCACCGGTTGAAGAGTCAGTAATGGGGGCACGGTTAGAAAGTCAGTAGTGTGGGGGGCACGGTTAGAAGTCAGTCGATGATGAGGGCACCGGTTGAAAGTCAGTAATGTTGGGAGGCACGGTTAGGAAGTCAGATTGATGTTGAGGTTGTCGGGATTTTACAGAAGTCATGTGAGGAAGCACAGTTAAAGGAAGTCGAAATGTAGCAAAGGAGCACACAGTTAGAGAGATCAGTAATAGTGAAACACGATTAGAGTCAGTGTAAAAACACAATTAGAGTCAAGGTTATTAAAGGCACTAGTTGAAATCAGTATGAGCACCAGTTAAGTCGAGTAATAGAAACACAATTGAGAAATCAATGTATAAGACACCAATTAGAAATCAATGTATAAGAACACAATTAGAAGTCAGTAATAAGCCCTTACAATTAGAAATCCAGTAATGTTAAGCATTACAATTAAATCAGTGTAGAGGCACCTAGTTAGAGTCAGTGTATGGGGCACCGATTGGAAATCAGTGTGTGGGAGCACGATTATAATCAGTGTGTGGGGACGGTTAGAAAGTCGAGTGGGGCACGGTTAAGAATCGTGTGTGGGGCACGGTTAGAGTCAGTGTAAGGTGTAACAGTGTAACACTCATAATAAACATTGATAAAATATACAAGTGTTATGCGTGGAATTATAGTCCACTTCTCCCCTTAATGTAACTTACGCTGTGTCAATTTCAAACACTTTATGAAAGCACACCCAGCCACAATAATCTGAGTATGGCGCTGAACAAAAAACAAGCCATACAGATACCACCATCATGTTGTGGAGTCAACAGAAGTCAGAAATAGTATAAATATTCACTTACCTTTGATGTCTTCATCAGAATGCACTCCAAAAAAAAGGAGTCCCAGTTCCACAATAAATATTTGTTTTGTTAGATAAAGTTCTATCATTTATGTCCAAATACCTGCTTTTGGTAAGCGTGTTTGGTAAATGCAAATCAAAACTCGGTCAGACGAAGGTTCAGACAAACAGTTATATTACAGTTCGTAGAAACATGTCAAACGATGTATAGAATCAATCTTTAGGATGTTTTTAACAAAGGGAAGGGGTGGGGAAGGGGTGTGGCTGAAATAGAATCCACTAATTTGAAATTGGTGTCACATACTTTTGTATATATAGTGTATGTACACATGTTGTTGTTGCACCATACCAACGATAGCCTGTCTTC
>NW_027039324.1:20000-57052 GCF_034236695.1 Oncorhynchus nerka | reverse complement strand
TACATCCTGAAACACTAAACAACAGGACCAGAATATGTTCTGTCTGCTGTCTGTATAGATAGTAGCACGTCCTGAAACACTGAACAACAGGACCAGAATATGTTCTGTCTGCTGTCTGTATAGATAGTATCACGTCCTGAAACACTAAACAACAGGACCAGAATATGTTCTGTCTGTATAGATAGTAGCACGTCCTGAAACACTGAACAACAGGAAAACAACAGGACCAGAATATGTTCTGTCTGTATAGATAGTAGCACGTCCTGAAACACTAAACATCAGGACCAGAATATGTTCTGTCTGCTGTCTGTATATAGATAGTATCACGTCCTGAAACACTAAACAACAGGACCAGAATATGTTCTGTCTGCTGTCTGTATAGATAGTAGTACGTCCAGAAAACACTAAACAACAGGACCAGAATATGTTCTGTCTGCTGTCTATATAGATAGTATCACGTCCTGAAACACTAAACAACAGGACCAGAATATGTTCTGTCTGTATAGATAGTAGCTCCTGAAACACTAAACAACAGGACAGAATATGTTCTGTCTGTATAGATAGTAGCACGTCCTGAAACACTAAACAACAGGACCAGAATATGTTCTGTCTGCTGTCTGTATAGATAGTAGTACGTCCAGAAAACACTAAACAACAGGACCAGAATATGTTCTGTCTGCTGTCTATATAGATAGTAGTACGTCCTGAAACACTAAACAACAGGACCAGAATATGTTCTGTCTGTATAGATAGTAGCACATCCTGAAACACTAAACAACAGGACCAGAATATGTTCTGTCTGTATAGATAGTAGCACGTCCTGAAACACTGAACAACAGGACCAGAATATGTTCTGTCTGCTGTCTGTATAGATAGTATCACGTCCTGAAACACTAAACAACAGGACAGAATATGTTCTGTCTGTATAGATAGTAGCACGTCCTGAAACACTAAACAACAGGACCAGAATATGTTCTGTCTGTATAG
Source organism: Oncorhynchus nerka (assembly GCF_034236695.1). Classification (NCBI taxonomy): domain Eukaryota; kingdom Metazoa; phylum Chordata; class Actinopteri; order Salmoniformes; family Salmonidae; genus Oncorhynchus; species Oncorhynchus nerka. The sequence goes on along the minus strand of NW_027039324.1, from coordinate 56,065 downwards.
ATAGTAGCACGTCCTGAAACACTAAACATCAGGACCAGAATATGTTCTGTCTGTATAGATAGTAGTACATCCTGAAACACTAAACAACAGGACCAGAATATGTTCTGTCTGTATAGATAGTAGTACATCCTGAAACACTAAACAACAGGACCAGAATATGTTCTGTCTGCTGTCTGTATAGATAGTAGCACGTCCTGAAACACTGAACAACAGGACCAGAATATGTTCTGTCTGCTGTCTGTATAGATAGTATCACGTCCTGAAACACTGAACAACAGGACCAGAATATGTTCTGTCTGTATAGATAGTAGTACATCCTGAAACACTAAACAACAGGACCAGAATATGTTCTGTCTGCTGTCTGATAGATAGTAGCACGTCCTGAAACACTGAACAACAGGACCAGAATATGTTCTGTCTGCTGTCTGTATAGATAGTAGCACGTCCTGAAACACTAAACAACAGGACCAGAATATGTTCTGTCTGTATAGATAGTAGCACGTCCTGAAACACTAAACAACAGGACCAGAATATGTTCTGTCTGTATAGATAGTAGCACGTCCTGAAACACTAAACAACAGGACCAGAATATGTTCTGTCTGTATAGATAGTAGTACATCCTGAAACACTAAACAACAGGACCAGAATATGTTCTGTCTGTATAGATAGTAGTACATCCTGAAACACTAAACAACAGGACCAGAATATGTTCTGTCTGCTGTCTGTATAGATAGTAGCACGTCCTGAAACACTGAACAACAGGACCAGAATATGTTCTGTCTGTATAGATAGTAGCACGTCCTGAAACACTGAACAACAGGACCAGAATATGTTCTGTCTGCTGTCTGTATAGATAGTATCACGTCCTGAAACACTAAACAACAGGACCAGAATATGTTCTGTCTGTATAGATAGTAGCACGTCCTGAAACACTAAACAACAGGACCAGAATATGTTCTGTCTGTATAGATAGTAGCACGTCCTGAAACACTAAACATCAGGACCAGAATATGTTCTGTCTGTATAGATAGTAGTACATCCTGAAACACTAAACAACAGGACCAGAATATGTTCTGTCTGTATAGATAGTAGTACATCCTGAAACACTAAACAACAGGACCAGAATATGTTCTGTCTGCTGTCTGTATAGATAGTAGCACGTCCTGAAACACTGAACAACAGGACCAGAATATGTTCTGTCTGCTGTCTGTATAGATAGTATCACGTCCTGAAACACTGAACAACAGGACCAGAATATGTTCTGTCTGTATAGATAGTGGACCAGTATGTTCTGTCTGTATAGATAGTAGTACATCCTGAAACACTAAACAACAGGACCAGAATATGTTCTGTCTGCTGTCTGTATAGATAGTAGCACGTCCTGAAACACTGAACAACAGGACCAGAATATGTTCTGTCTGTATAGATAGTAGCACGTCCTGAAACACTAAACAACAGGACCAGAATATGTTCTGTCTGTATAGATAGTAGCACGTCCCGAAACACTAAACAACAGGACCAGAATATGTTCTGTCTGCTGTCTGTATAGATAGTAGTACGTCCAGAAAACACTAAACAACAGGACCAGAATATGTTCTGTCTGCTGTCTGTATAGATAGTATCACGTCCTGAAACACTAAACAACAGGACCAGAATATGTTCTGTCTGTATAGATAGTAGCACGTCCTGAAACACTAAACAACAGGACCAGAATATGTTCTGTCTGTATAGATAGTAGCACTGTCTGTATAGATAGTAGCACGTCCCGAAACACTAAACAACAGGACCAGAATATGTTCTGTCTGCTGTCTGTATAGATAGTAGTACGTCCAGAAAACACTAAACAACAGGACCAGAATATGTTCTGTCTGCTGTCTGTATAGATAGTAGTACGTCCTGAAACACTAAACAACAGGACCAGAATATGTTCTGTCTGTATAGATAGTAGCACATCCTGAAACACTAAACAACAGGACCAGAATATGTTCTGTCTGTATAGATAGTAGCACGTCCTGAAACACTAAACATCAGGACCAGAATATGTTCTGTCTGTATAGATAGTAGTACATCCTGAAACACTAAACAACAGGACCAGAATATGTTCTGTCTGTATAGATAGTAGTACATCCTGAAACACTAAACAACAGGACCAGAATATGTTCTGTCTGCTGTCTGTATAGATAGTAGCACGTCCTGAAACACTGAACAACAGGACCAGAATATGTTCTGTCTGCTGTCTGTATAGATAGTATCACGTCCTGAAACACTGAACAACAGGACCAGAATATGTTCTGTCTGTATAGATAGTAGTACATCCTGAAACACTAAACAACAGGACCAGAATATGTTCTGTCTGTATAGATAGTAGTACATCCTGAAACACTAAACAACAGGACCAGAATATGTTCTGTCTGCTGTCTGTATAGATAGTAGCACGTCCTGAAACACTGAACAACAGGACCAGAATATGTTCTGTCTGCTGTCTGTATAGATAGTATCACGTCCTGAAACACTAAACAACAGGACCAGAATATGTTCTGTCTGTATAGATAGTAGAAACACTAAACAACAGGACCAGAATATGTTCTGTCTGTATAGATAGTACACGTCCTGAAACACTAAACAACAGGACCAGAATATGTTCTGTCTGTATAGATAGTAGTACGTCCTGAAACACTAAACAACAGGACCAGAATATGTTCTGTCTGCTGTCTGTATAGATAGTAGCACGTCCTGAAACACTAAACAACAGGACCAGAATATGTTCTGTCTGCTGTCTGTATAGATAGTAGAAACACTAAACAACAGGACAGAATATGTTCTGTCTGTATAGATAGTAGTACATGAAACACTAAACAACAGGACCAGAATATGTTCTGTCTGCTGTCTGTATAGATAGTAGCACGTCCTGAAACACTAAACAACAGGACCAGAATATGTTCTGTCTGCTGTCTGTATAGATAGTAGCACGTCCTGAAACACTAAACAACAGGACCAGAATATGTTCTGTCTGTATAGATAGTATAGAGCACGTCCTGAAACACTAAACAACAGGACCAGAATATGTTCTGTCTGCTGTCTGTATAGATAGTAGTACATCCTGAAACACTAAACAACAGGACCAGAATATGTTCTGTCTGCTGTCTGTATAGATAGTAGCACGTCCTGAAACACTGAACAACAGGACCAGAATATGTTCTGTCTGTATAGATAATGCTGTCTGTATAGATAGTAGTACATCCTGAAACACTAAACAACAGGACCAGAATATGTTCTGTCTGCTGTCTGTATAGATAGTAGCACGTCCTGAAACACTAAACAACAGGACCAGAATATGTTCTGTCTGTATGATAGTAGCTGAAACACTAAACAACAGGACCAGAATATGTTCTGTCTGTATAGATAGTAGCACGTCCTGAAACACTGAACAACAGGACCAGAATATGTTCTGTCTGTATAGATAGTAGTACATCCTGAAACACTAAACAACAGGACCAGAATATGTTCTGTCTGTATAGATAGTAGTACATCCTGAAACACTAAACAACAGGACCAGAATATGTTCTGTCTGCTGTCTGTATAGATAGTAGCACGTCCTGAAACACTGAACAACAGGACCAGAATATGTTCTGTCTGCTGTCTGTATAGATAGTATCAAACACTAAACAACAGTCCTGAAACACTAAACAAAACAGGACCAGAATATGTTCTGTCTGTATAGATAGTCCTGAAACACTAAACAACAGGACAGAATATGTTCTGTCCTGAAACACTGAAACACTGAACAACAGGACCAGAATATGTTCTGTCTGCTGTCTGTATAGATAGTAGTACGTCCAGAAAACACTAAACAACAGGACCAGAATATGTTCTGTCTGCTGTCTGTATAGATAGTAGTACGTCCTGAAACACTAAACAACAGGACCAGAATATGTTCTGTCTGTATAGATAGTAGCACGTCCTGAAACACTAAACAACAGGACCAGAATATGTTCTGTCTGTATAGATAGTAGCACGTCCTGAAACACTAAACAACAGGACCAGAATATGTTCTGTCTGTATGTAGTAGATAGAAACACTAGTATGTTCATCCTGAAACACTAAACAACAGGACCAGAATATGTTCTGTCTGTATAGATAGTAGCACGTCCTGAAACACTGAACAACAGGACCAGAATATGTTCTGTCTGCTGTCTGTATAGATAGTATCACGTCCTGAAACACTGAACAACAGGACCAGAATATGTTCTGTCTGTATAGATAGTAGTACATCCTGAAACACTAAACAACAGGACCAGAATATGTTCTGTCTGTATAGATAGTAGTACATCCTGAAACACTAAACAACAGGACCAGAATATGTTCTGTCTGCTGTCTGTATAGATAGTAGCACGTCCTGAAACACTGAACAACAGGACCAGAATATGTTCTGTCTGCTGTCTGTATAGATAGTATCACGTCCTGAAACACTAAACAACAGGACCAGAATATGTTCTGTCTGTATAGATAGTAGCACGTCCTGAAACACTAAACAACAGGACCAGAATATGTTCTGTCTGCTGTCTGTATAGATAGTAGCACGTCCTGAAACACTAAACAACAGGACCAGAATATGTTCTGTCTGCTGTCTGTATAGATAGTATACGTCCTGAAACACTAAACAACAGGACCAGAATATGTTCTGTCTGTATAGATAGTAGCACATCCTGAAACACTAAACAACAGGACCAGAATATGTTCTGTCTGTATAGATAGTAGTACATCCTGAAACACTAAACAACAGGACCAGAATATGTTCTGTCTGCTGTCTGTATAGATAGTAGTACGTCCTGAAACACTGAACAACAGGACCAGAATATGTTCTGTCTGTATAAACAAAACAGGACCAGTAGTTCTGTCTGTATAGATAGTATCACATCCTGAAACACTAAACAACAGGACTGAAACACTAAACAACAGGACCAGAATATGTTCTGTCTGTATAGATAGTAGCACGTCCTGAAACACTAAACAACAGGACCAGAATATGTTCTGTCTGTATAGATAGTAGTACATCCTGAAACACTAAACAACAGGACCAGAATATGTTCTGTCTGTATAGATAGTAGCACGTCCTGAAACACTAAACAACAGGACCAGAATATGTTCTGTCTGCTGTCTGTATAGATAGTAGCACGTCCTGAAACACTGAACAACAGGACCAGAATATGTTCTGTCTGCTGTCTGTATAGATAGTATCACGTCCTGAAACACTGAACAACAGGACCAGAATATGTTCTGTCTGTATAGATAGTAGTACATCCTGAAACACTAAACAACAGGACCAGAATATGTTCTGTCTGTATAGATAGTAGTACATCCTGAAACACTAAACAACAGGACCAGAATATGTTCTGTCTGCTGTCTGTATAGATAGTAGCACGTCCTGAAACACTGAACAACAGGACCAGAATATGTTCTGTCTGCTGTCTGTATAGATAGTATCACGTCCTGAAACACTAAACAACAGGACCAGAATATGTTCTGTCTGTATAGATAGTAGCCGTCCTGAAACACTAAACAACAGGACCAGAATATGTTCTGTCTGTCTGTATAGATAGTAGTCAAACACTAAACAACAGGACCAGAATATGTTCTGTCTGTAAACACTAAACACTAAACAGGACCAGAATATGTTCTGTCTGTATAGATAGTAGCACATCCTGAAACGTCCTGAAACACTAAACAACAGGACCAGAATATGTTCTGTCTGCTGTCTGTATAGATAGTAGTACGTCCTGAAACACTAAACAACAGGACCAGAATATGTTCTGTCTGCTGTCTGTATAGATAGTAGCACAACAGGACCAGAATCCTGAAACACTCCTGAAACACTAAACAGGACCAGAATATGTTCTGTCTGTATAGATAGTAGCACGTCCTGAAACACTAAACAACAGGACCAGAATATGTTCTGTCTGTATAGATAGTAGTACATCCTGAAACACTAAACAACAGGACCAGAATATGTTCTGTCTGTATAGATAGTAGTACATCCTGAAACACTAAACAACAGGACCAGAATATGTTCTGTCTGCTGTCTGTATAGATAGTAGCACGTCCTGAAACACTGAACAACAGGACCAGAATATGTTCTGTCTGCTGTCTGTATAGATAGTATCACGTCCTGAAACACTGAACAACAGGACCAGAATATGTTCTGTCTGTATAGATAGTAGTACATCCTGAAACACTAAACAACAGGACCAGAATATGTTCTGTCTGCTGTCTGTATAGATAGTAGTACGTCCTGAAACACTAAACAACAGGACCAGAATATGTTCTGTCTGCTGTCTGTATAGATAGTAGTACACGTCCTGAAACACTGAACAACAGGACCAGAATATGTTCTGTCTGTATAGATAGTAGCACGTCCTGAAACACTGAACAACAGGACCAGAATATGTTCTGTCTGTATAGATAGTAGTACATCCTGAAACACTAAACAACAGGACCAGAATATGTTCTGTCTGTATAGATAGTAGCACGTCCTGAAACACTAAACAACAGGACCAGAATATGTTCTGTCTGTATAGATAGTAGCACATCCTGAAACACTAAACAACAGGACCAGAATATGTTCTGTCTGTATAGATAGTAGCACATCCTGAAACACTAAACAACAGGACCAGAATATGTTCTGTCTGTATAGATAGTAGTACATCCTGAAACACTAAACAACAGGACCAGAATATGTTCTGTCTGCTGTCTGTATAGATAGTAGCACGTCCTGAAACACTGAACAACAGGACCTGAATATGTTCTGTCTGCTGTCTGTATAGATAGTATCACGTCCTGAAACACTAAACAACAGGACCAGAATATGTTCTGTCTGTATAGATAGTAGCACGTCCTGAAACACTAAACAACAGGACCAGAATATGTTCTGTCTGTATAGATAGTAGCACAAACACTCCTATGTTCTGTCTGTAAACACTAAACAACAGGACCAGAATATGTTCTGTCTGCTGTCTGTAGATAGTAGCACGTCCTGAAAACACTAAACAACAGGACCAGAATATGTTCTGTCTGCTGTCTGTATAGATAGTAGTCACGTCCTGAAACACTAAACAACAGGACCAGAATATGTTCTGTCTGTATAGATAGTAGCACATCCTGAAACACTAAACAACAGGACCAGAATATGTTCTGTCTGTATAGATAGTAGCACGTCCTGAAACACTAAACAACAGGACCAGAATATGTTCTGTCTGTATAGATAGTAGTACATCCTGAAACACTAAACAACAGGACCAGAATATGTTCTGTCTGTGTCTGACAAAACACTAAACAACAGGACCAGAATATGTTCTGTCTGCTGTCTGTATAGATAGTAGCACGTCCTGAAACACTGAACAACAGGACCAGAATATGTTCTGTCTGCTGTCTGTATAGATAGTAGCACGTCCTGAAACACTGAACAACAGGACCAGAATATGTTCTGTCTGTATAGATAGTAGTACATCCTGAAACACTAAACAACAGGACCAGAATATGTTCTGTCTGTATAGATAGTAGTACATCCTGAAACACTAAACAACAGGACCAGAATATGTTCTGTCTGCTGTCTGTATAGATAGTAGCACGTCCTGAAACACTGAACAACAGGACCAGAATATGTTCTGTCTGTCTGTATAGATAGTATCACGTCCTGAAACACTAAACAACAGGACCAGAATATGTTCTGTCTGTATAGATAGTAGCACGTCCTGAAACACTAAACAACAGGACCAGAATATGTTCTGTCTGCTGTCTGTATAGATAGTAGTACGTCCTGAAACACTAAACAACAGGACCAGAATATGTTCTGTCTGCTGTCTGTATAGATAGTAGTACGTCCTGAAACACTAAACAACAGGACCAGAATATGTTCTGTCTGTATAGATAGTTCTGTCAACAGGACCAGAATATGTTCTGTCTGTATAGATAGTAGCACGAAACACTCAACAGGACCAGAATATGTTCTGTCTGCTGTCTGTATAGATAGTAGTACGTCCTGAAACACTAAACAACAGGACCAGAATATGTTCTGTCTGTATAGATAGTAGCACATCCTGAAACACTAAACAACAGGACCAGAATATGTTCTGTCTGTATAGATAGTAGCACGAAACACTCAACAGGACCAAACACTAAACACTAAACAGGACCAGAATATGTTCTGTCTGTATAGATAGTAGCACGTCCTGAAACACTAAACATCAGGACCAGAATATGTTCTGTCTGTATAGATAGTAGTACATCCTGAAACACTAAACAACAGGACCAGAATATGTTCTGTCTGTATAGATAGTAGTACATCCTGAAACACTAAACAACAGGACCAGAATATGTTCTGTCTGCTGTCTGTATAGATAGTAGCACGTCCTGAAACACTGAACAACAGGACCAGAATATGTTCTGTCTGCTGTCTGTATAGATAGTATCACGTCCTGAAACACTGAACAACAGGACCAGAATATGTTCTGTCTGTATAGATAGTAGTACATCCTGAAACACTAAACAACAGGACCAGAATATGTTCTGTCTGTATAGATAGTAGTACATCCTGAAACACTAAACAACAGGACCAGAATATGTTCTGTCTGCTGTCTGTATAGATAGTAGCACGTCCTGAAACACTGAACAACAGGACCAGAATATGTTCTGTCTGCTGTCTGTATAGATAGTAGCACGTCCTGAAACACTAAACAACAGGACCAGAATATGTTCTGTCTGTATAGATAGTAGCACGTCCTGAAACACTGAACAACAGGACCAGAATATGTTCTGTCTGCTGTCTGTATAGATAGTAGTCCTGAAACACTAAACCAGGACCAGAATATGTTCTGTCTGTATAGATAGTAGCTCCTGAAACACTAAACAACAGGACCAGAATATGTTCTGTCTGCTGTCTGTATAGATAGTATCACGTCCTGAAACACTAAACAACAGGACCAGAATATGTTCTGTCTGTATAGATAGTAGCACGTCCTGAAACACTAAACAACAGGACCAGAATATGTTCTGTCTGTATAGATAGTAGCACGTCCTGAAACACTAAACAACAGGACCAGAATATGTTCTGTCTGTATAGATAGTAGCACGTCCTGAAACACTAAACAACAGGACCAGAATATTCTGTTCTGTCTGTATAGATAGTAGTACGTCCTCTAAACAACAGGACCAGAATATGTTCTGTCTGCTGTCTGTATAGATAGTATCACGTCCTGAAACACTAAACAACAGGACCAGAATATGTTCTGTCTGTATAGATAGTAGCACGTCCTGAAACACTAAACAACAGGACCAGAATATGTTCTGTCTGTATAGATAGTAGCTGTCTGTATAGATAGTAGTACGTCCTGAAACACTAAACAACAGGACCAGAATATGTTCTGTCTGTATAGATAGTAGTACATCCTGAAACACTAAACAACAGGACCAGAATATGTTCTGTCTGCTGTCTGTATAGATAGTAGCACGTCCTGAAACACTGAACAACAGGACCAGAATATGTTCTGTCTGCTGTCTGTATAGATAGTATCACGTCCTGAAACACTGAACAACAGGACCAGAATATGTTCTGTCTGTATAGATAGTAGTACATCCTGAAACACTAAACAACAGGACCAGAATATGTTCTGTCTGTATAGATAGTAGTACATCCTGAAACACTAAACAACAGGACCAGAATATGTTCTGTCTGCTGTCTGTATAGATAGTAGCACGTCCTGAAACACTGAACAACAGGACCAGAATATGTTCTGTCTGTCTGTATAGATAGTAGCACGTCCTGAAACACTAAACAACAGGACCAGAATATGTTCTGTCTGTATAGATAGTAGCACGTCCTGAAACACTAAACAACAGGACCAGAATATGTTCTGTCTGCTGTCTGTATAGATAGTAGTACGTCCAGAAAACACTAAACAACAGGACCAGAATATGTTCTGTCTGCTGTCTGTATAGATAGTAGTACGTCCTGAAACACTAAACAACAGGACCAGAATATGTTCTGTCTGTATAGATAGTAGCACATCCTGAAACACTAAACAACAGGACCAGAATATGTTCTGTCTGTATAGAAGTAGCACACCTGAAACACTAAACAACAGGACCAGAATATGTTCTGTCTGCTGTCTGTATAGATAGTAGTACGTCCTGAAACACTAAACAACAGGACCAGAATATGTTCTGTCTGCTGTCTGATAGATAGTAGTACGTCCTGAAACACTAAACAACAGGACCAGAATATGTTCTGTCTGTATAGATAGTAGCACATCCTGAAACACTAAACAACAGGACCAGAATATGTTCTGTCTGTATAGATAGTAGCACGTCCTGAAACACTAAACATCAGGACCAGAATATGTTCTGTCTGTATAGATAGTAGTACATCCTGAAACACTAAACAACAGGACCAGAATATGTTCTGTCTGTATAGATAGTAGTACATCCTGAAACACTAAACAACAGGACCAGAATATGTTCTGTCTGCTGTCTGTATAGATAGTAGCACGTCCTGAAACACTGAACAACAGGACCAGAATATGTTCTGTCTGCTGTCTGTATAGATAGTATCACGTCTGTATAGATAGTAGTACATCCTGAAACACTAAACAACAGGACCAGAATATGTTCTGTCTGTATAGATAGTAGTACATCCTGAAACACTAAACAACAGGACCAGAATATGTTCTGTCTGCTGTCTGTATAGATAGTAGCACGTCCTGAAACACTGAACAACAGGACCAGAATATGTTCTGTCTGCTGTCTGTATAGATAGTATCACGTCCTGAAACACTAAACAACAGGACCAGAATATGTTCTGTCTGTATAGATAGTAGCACGTCCTGAAACACTGAACAACAGGACCAGAATATGTTCTGTCTGCTGTCTGTATAGATAGTATCACGTCCTGAAACACTAAACAACAGGACCAGAATATGTTCTGTCTGTATAGATAGTAGCACGTCCTGAAACACTAAACAACAGGACCAGAATATGTTCTGTCTGTGATAAGCACTGAAACAAAACAGGACCAGAATATGTTCTGTCTGCTGTCTGTATAGATAGTAGCACGTCCTGAAACACTAAACAACAGGACCAGAATATGTTCTGTCTGCTGTCTGTATAGATAGTAGCACGTCCTGAAACACTAAACAACAGGACCAGAATATGTTCTGTCTGCTGTCTGTATAGATAGTATCACGTCCTGAAACACTAAACAACAGGACCAGAATATGTTCTGTCTGTATAGATAGTAGCACGTCCTGAAACACTAAACAACAGGACCAGAATATGTTCTGTCTGTATAGATAGTAGCACGTCCCGAAACACTAAACAACAGGACCAGAATATGTTCTGTCTGCTGTCTGTATAGATAGTAGTACGTCCTGAAACACTAAACAACAGGACCAGAATATGTTCTGTCTGCTGTCTATATAGATAGTAGTACGTCCTGAAACACTAAACAACAGGACCAGAATATGTTCTGTCTGTATAGATAGTAGCACATCCTGAAACACTAAACAACAGGACCAGAATATGTTCTGTCTGTATAGATAGTAGCACGTCCTGAAACACTGAACAACAGGACCAGAATATGTTCTGTCTGCTGTCTGTATAGATAGTATCACGTCCTGAAACACTAAACAACAGGACCAGAATATGTTCTGTCTGTATAGATAGTCACGTCCTGAAACACTAAACAACAGGACCAGAATATGTTCTGTCTGTATAGATAGTAGTACGTCCTGAAACACTAAACAACAGGACCAGAATATGTTCTGTCTGTATAGATAGTAGTTGTACATCCTGAAACACTAAACAACAGGACCAGAATATGTTCTGTCTGTATAGATAGTAGCACATCCTGAAACACTGAACAACAGGACCAGAATATGTTCTGTCTGCTGTCTGTATAGATAGTAGCACGTCCTGAAACACTGAACAACAGGACCAGAATATGTTCTGTCTGTATAGATAGTAGCACGTCCTGAAACACTAAACAACAGGACCAGAATATGTTCTGTCTGTATAGATAGTAGTACATCCTGAAACACTAAACAACAGGACCAGAATATGTTCTGTCTGCTGTCTGTATAGATAGTAGCACGTCCTGAAACACTGAACAACAGGACCAGAATATGTTCTGTCTGCTGTCTGTATAGATAGTATCACGTCCTGAAACACTAAACAACAGAAAATATGTTCACTAAACACTAAACAACAGGACCAGAATATGTTCTGTCTGCTGTCTGTATAGATAGTAGTCACGTCCTGAAACACTAAACAACAGGACCAGAATATGTTCTGTCTGCTGTCTGTATAGATAGTAGCACGTCCTGAAACACTAAACAACAGGACCAGAATATGTTCTGTCTGTATAGATAGTAGCACATCCTGAAACACTAAACAACAGGACCAGAATATGTTCCTGAAACACTGAAACAACAGGACCAGAATATGTTCTGTCTGTATAGATAGTAGCACGTCCTGAAACACTAAACAACAGGACCAGAATATGTTCTGTCTGTATAGATAGTAGCACATCCTGAAACACTAAACAACAGGACCAGAATATGTTCTGTCTGCTGTCTGATAGATAGTATCACGTCCTGAAACACTAAACAACAGGACCAGAATATGTTCTGTCTGTATAGATAGTAGCACGTCCTGAAACACTAAACAACAGGACCAGAATATGTTCTGTCTGTATAGATAGTAGCACGTCCTGAAACACTAAACATCAGGACCAGAATATGTTCTGTCTGTATAGATAGTAGTACATCCTGAAACACTAAACAACAGGACCAGAATATGTTCTGTCTGTATAGATAGTAGTACATCCTGAAACACTAAACAACAGGACCAGAATATGTTCTGTCTGCTGTCTGTATAGATAGTAGCACGTCCTGAAACACTGAACAACAGGACCAGAATATGTTCTGTCTGCTGTCTGTATAGATAGTATCACGTCCTGAAACACTAAACAACAGGACCAGAATATGTTCTGTCTGTATAGATAAACACTAAACAACAGGACCAGAATAGTTCTGTCATCCCTGAAACACTAAACAACAGGACCAGAATATGTTCTGTCTGCTGTCTGTATAGATAGTAGCACGTCCTGAAACACTGAACAACAGGACCAGAATATGTTCTGTCTGCTGTCTGTATAGATAGTAGCACGTCCTGAAACACTAAACAACAGGACCAGAATATGTTCTGTCTGTATAGATAGTAGCACGTCCTGAAACACTAAACAACAGGACCAGAATATGTTCTGTCTGCTGTCTGTATAGATAGTAGTACGTCCAGAAAACACTAAACAACAGGACCAGAATATGTTCTGTCTGCTGTCTGTATAGATAGTATCACGTCCTGAAACACTAAACAACAGGACCAGAATATGTTCTGTCTGTATAGATAGTATAGTCCTGAAACACTAAACAACAGGACCAGAATATGTTCTGTCTGTAAATAGTAGCACGTCCTGAAACACTAAACAACAGGACCAGAATATGTTCTGTCTGTATAGATAGTAGCACGTCCCGAAACACTAAACAACAGGACCAGAATATGTTCTGTCTGCTGTCTGTATAGATAGTAGTACGTCCAGAAAACACTAAACAACAGGACCAGAATATGTTCTGTCTGCTGTCTGTATAGATAGTATCACGTCCTGAAACACTAAACAACAGGACCAGAATATGTTCTGTCTGTATAGATAGTAGCACATCCTGAAACACTAAACAACAGGACCAGAATATGTTCTGTCTGTATAGATAGTAGCTGTCTGGACCAGAATATGTTCTGTCTGTATAGATAGTAGTACATCCTGAAACACTAAACAACAGGACCAGAATATGTTCTGTCTGTATAGATAGTAGTACATCCTGAAACACTAAACAACAGGACCAGAATATGTTCTGTCTGCTGTCTGTATAGATAGTAGCACGTCCTGAAACACTGAACAACAGGACCAGAATATGTTCTGTCTGCTGTCTGTATAGATAGTATCACGTCCTGAAACACTGAACAACAGGACCAGAATATGTTCTGTCTGTATAGATAGTAGTACATCCTGAAACACTAAACAACAGGACCAGAATATGTTCTGTCTGTATAGATAGTAGTACATCCTGAAACACTAAACAACAGGACCAGAATATGTTCTGTCTGCTGTCTGTATAGATAGTAGCACGTCCTGAAACACTGAACAACAGGACCAGAATATGTTCTGTCTGCTGTCTGTATAGATAGTATCACGTCCTGAAACACTAAACAACAGGACCAGAATATGTTCTGTCTGTATAGATAGTAGCACGTCCTGAAACACTGAACAACAGGACCAGAATATGTTCTGTCTGCTGTCTGTATAGATAGTAGTACTGAAAACACTAAACAACAGGACCAGAATATGTTCTGTCTGCTGTCTGTATAGATAGTAGCACGTCCTGAAACACTAAACAACAGGACCAGAATATGTTCTGTCTGTATAGATAGTAGCACGTCCTGAAACACTAAACAACAGGACCAGAATATGTTCTGTCTGTATAGATAGTAGTACATCCTGAAACACTAAACAACAGGACCAGAATATGTTCTGTCTGCTGTCTGTATAGATAGTAGTACGTCCTGAAACACTAAACAACAGGACCAGAATATGTTCTGTCTGTATAGATAGTAGCACATCCTGAAACACTAAACAACAGGACCAGAATATGTTCTGTCTGTATAGATAGTAGCACATCCTGAAACACTAAACAACAGGACCAGAATATGTTCTGTCTGTCCTGAAACACTAAACAACAGGACCAGAATATGTTCTGTCTGTATAGATAGTAGTACATCCTGAAACACTAAACAACAGGACCAGAATATGTTCTGTCTGTATAGATAGTAGTACATCCTGAAACACTAAACAACAGGACCAGAATATGTTCTGTCTGCTGTCTGTATAGATAGTAGCACGTCCTGAAACACTGAACAACAGGACCAGAATATGTTCTGTCTGCTGTCTGTATAGATAGTATCACGTCCTGAAACACTGAACAACAGGACCAGAATATGTTCTGTCTGTCATCCTGAAACACTAAACAACAGGACCAGAATATGTTCTGTCTGTATAGATAGTAGTACATCCTGAAACACTAAACAACAGGACCAGAATATGTTCTGTCTGCTGTCTGTATAGATAGTAGCACGTCCTGAAACACTGAACAACAGGACCAGAATATGTTCTGTCTGCTGTCTGTATAGATAGTATCACGTCCTGAAACACTAAACAACAGGACCAGAATATGTTCTGTCTGTATAGATAGTAGCACGTCCTGAAACACTGAACAACAGGACCAGAATATGTTCTGTCTGCTGTCTGTATAGATAGTATCACGTCCTGAAACACTAAACAACAGGACCAGAATATGTTCTGTCTGTATAGATAGTAGCACGTCCTGAAACACTAAACAACAGGACCAGAATATGTTCTGTCTGTATAGATAGTAGCACGTCCTGAAACACTAAACATCAGGACCAGAATATGTTCTGTCTGCTGTCTGTATAGATAGTATCACGTCCTGAAACACTAAACAACAGGACCAGAATATGTTCTGTCTGCTGTCTGTATAGATAGTAGTACGTCCAGAAAACACTAAACAACAGGACCAGAATATGTTCTGTCTGCTGTCTATAGATAGTATCACGTCCTGAAACACTAAACAACAGGACCAGAATATGTTCTGTCTGTATAGATAGTAGCACGTCCTGAAACACTAAACAACAGGACCAGAATATGTTCTGTCTGTATAGATAGTAGCACGTCCTGAAACACTAAACAACAGGACCAGAATATGTTCTGTCTGCTGTCTGTATAGATAGTAGTACGTCCAGAAAACACTAAACAACAGGACCAGAATATGTTCTGTCTGCTGTCTATATAGATAGTAGTACGTCCTGAAACACTAAACAACAGGACCAGAATATGTTCTGTCTGTATAGATAGTAGCACATCCTGAAACACTAAACAACAGGACCAGAATATGTTCTGTCTGTATAGATAGTAGCACGTCCTGAAACACTGAACAACAGGACCAGAATATGTTCTGTCTGCTGTCTGTATAGATAGTATCACGTCCTGAAACACTAAACAACAGGACCAGAATATGTTCTGTCTGTATAGATAGTAGCACGTCCTGAAACACTAAACAACAGGACCAGAATATGTTCTGTCTGTATAGATAGTAGCACGTCCTGAAACACTAAACATCAGGACCAGAATATGTTCTGTCTGTATAGATAGTAGTACATCCTGAAACACTAAACAACAGGACCAGAATATGTTCTGTCTGTATAGATAGTAGTACATCCTAAACACTAAACAACAGGACCAGAATATGTTCTGTCTGCTGTCTGTATAGATAGTAGCACGTCCTGAAACACTGAACAACAGGACCAGAATATGTTCTGTCTGCTGTCTGTATAGATAGTATCACGTCCTGAAACACTGAACAACAGGACCAGAATATGTTCTGTCTGTATAGATAGTAGTACATCCTGAAACACTAAACAACAGGACCAGAATATGTTCTGTCTGCTGTCTGTATAGATAGTAGCACGTCCTGAAACACTGAACAACAGGACCAGAATATGTTCTGTCTGCTGTCTGTATAGATAGTAGCACGTCCTGAAACACTAAACAACAGGACCAGAATATGTTCTGTCTGTATAGATAGTAGCACGTCCTGAAACACTAAACAACAGGACCAGAATATGTTCTGTCTGTATAGATAGTAGCACGTCCTGAAACACTAAACATCAGGACCAGAATATGTTCTGTCTGTATAGATAGTAGTACATCCTGAAACACTAAACAACAGGACCAGAATATGTTCTGTCTGTATAGATAGTAGTACATCCTGAAACACTAAACAACAGGACCAGAATATGTTCTGTCTGCTGTCTGTATAGATAGTAGCACGTCCTGAAACACTGAACAACAGGACCAGAATATGTTCTGTCTGTATAGATAGTAGCACGTCCTGAAACACTGAACAACAGGACCAGAATATGTTCTGTCTGCTGTCTGTATAGATAGTATCACGTCCTGAAACACTAAACAACAGGACCAGAATATGTTCTGTCTGTCTGTAAACAACAGGACCAGAATATGTTCTGTCTGTATAGATAGTAGCACGTCCTGAAACACTAAACAACAGGACCAGAATATGTTCTGTCTGTATAGATAGTAGTACATCCTGAAACACTAAACAACAGGACCAGAATATGTTCTGTCTGTATAGATAGTAGGAAACACTAAACAACAGGACCAGAATATGTTCTGTCTGCTGTCTGTATAGATAGTAGCACGTCCTGAAACACTGAACAACAGGACCAGAATATGTTCTGTCTGCTGTCTGTATAGATAGTATCACGTCCTGAAACACTGAACAACAGGACCAGAATATGTTCTGTCTGTATAGATAGTAGTACATCCTGAAACACTAAACAACAGGACCAGAATATGTTCTGTCTGTATAGATAGTAGTACATCCTGAAACACTAAACAACAGGACCAGAATATGTTCTGTCTGCTGTCTGTATAGATAGTAGCACGTCCTGAAACACTGAACAACAGGACCAGAATATGTTCTGTCTGTATAGATAGTAGCACGTCCTGAAACACTAAACAACAGGACCAGAATATGTTCTGTCTGTATAGATAGTAGCACGTCCCGAAACACTAAACAACAGGACCAGAATATGTTCTGTCTGCTGTCTGTATAGATAGTAGTACGTCCAGAAAACACTAAACAACAGGACCAGAATATGTTCTGTCTGCTGTCTGTATAGATAGTATCACGTCCTGAAACACTAAACAACAGGACCAGAATATGTTCTGTCTGTATAGATAGTAGCACGTCCTGAAACACTAAACAACAGGACCAGAATATGTTCTGTCTGTATAGATAGTAGCACGTCCTGAAACACTAAACAACAGGACCAGAATATGTTCTGTCTGTATAGATAGTAGCACGTCCTGAAACACTAAACAACAGGACCAGAATATGTTCTGTCTGTATAGATAGTAGTACATCCTGAAACACTAAACAACAGGACCAGAATATGTTCTGTCTGCTGTCTGTATAGATAGTAGCACGTCCTGAAACACTGAACAACAGGACCAGAATATGTTCTGTCTGCTGTCTGTATAGATAGTATCACGTCCTGAAACACTAAACAACAGGACCAGAATATGTTCTGTCTGTATAGATAGTAGTACATCCTGAAACACTAAACAACAGGACCAGAATATGTTCTGTCTGTGTAGTCCTGAAACACTAAACGTCCTGAAACACTGAACAACAGGACCAGAATATGTTCTGTCTGCTGTCTGTATAGATAGTAGCACGTCCTGAAACACTAAACAACAGGACCAGAATATGTTCTGTCTGTATAGATAGTAGCACGTCCTGAAACACTAAACAACAGGACCAGAATATGTTCTGTCTGCTGTCTGTATAGATAGTAGCACGTCCTGAAACACTGAACAACAGGACCAGAATATGTTCTGTCTGTATAGATAGTAGTACACGTCCTGAAACACTAAACAACAGGACCAGAATATGTTCTGTCTGTATAGATAGTAGTACGTCCTGAAACACTAAACAACAGGACCAGAATATGTTCTGTCTGCTGTCTGTATAGATAGTAGCACGTCCTGAAACACTAAACAACAGGACCAGAATATGTTCTGTCTGCTGTCTGTATAGATAGTAGCACGTCCTGAAACACTAAACAACAGGACCAGAATATGTTCTGTCTGTATAGATAGTAGCACGTCCTGAAACACTAAACAACAGGACCAGAATATGTTCTGTCTGTATAGATAGTAGCACGTCCTGAAACACTAAACAACAGGACCAGAATATGTTCTGTCTGTGTCTGTATAGATAGTAGCACGTCCTGAAACACTAAACAACAGGACCAGAATATGTTCTGTCTGTATAGATAGTAGCACGTCCTGAAACACTAAACAACAGGACCAGAATATGTTCTGTCTGTATAGATAGTAGCACATCCTGAAACACTAAACAACAGGACCAGAATATGTTCTGTCTGTATAGATAGTAGTACATCCTGAAACACTAAACAACAGGACCAGAATATGTTCTGTCTGTATAGATAGTAGTACATCCTGAAACACTAAACAACAGGACCAGAATATGTTCTGTCTGCTGTCTGTATAGATAGTAGCACGTCCTGAAACACTGAACAACAGGACCTGTTCTGTCTGCTGTCTGTAAACACTGAACACTGAACAGGACCAGAATATGTTCTGTCTGTATAGATAGTAGTACATCCTGAAACACTAAACAACAGGACCAGAATATGTTCTGTCTGTATAGATAGTAGTACATCCTGAAACACTAAACAACAGGACCAGAATATGTTCTGTCTGCTGTCTGTATAGATAGTAGCACGTCCTGAAACACTGAACAACAGGACCAGAATATGTTCTGTCTGCTGTCTGTATAGATAGTATCACGTCCTGAAACACTAAACAACAGGACCAGAATATGTTCTGTCTGTATAGATAGTAGCACGTCCTGAAACACTAAACAACAGGACCAGAATATGTTCTGTCTGTATAGATAGTAGCACGTCCTGAAACACTAAACAACAGGACCAGAATATGTTCTGTCTGTATAGATAGTAGCACGTCCTGAAACACTAAACAACAGGACCAGAATATGTTCTGTCTGCTGTCTGTATAGATAGTAGTACGTCCAGAAAACACTAAACAACAGGACCAGAATATGTTCTGTCTGCTGTCTGTATAGATAGTAGTACGTCCTGAAACACTAAACAACAGGACCAGAATATGTTCTGTCTGTATAGATAGTAGCACATCCTGAAACACTAAACAACAGGACCAGAATATGTTCTGTCTGTATAGATAGTAGCACGTCCTGAAACACTAAACATCAGGACCAGAATATGTTCTGTCTGTATAGATAGTAGTACATCCTGAAACACTAAACAACAGGACCAGAATATGTTCTGTCTGTATAGATAGTAGTACATCCTGAAACACTAAACAACAGGACCAGAATATGTTCTGTCTGCTGTCTGTATAGATAGTAGCACGTCCTGAAACACTGAACAACAGGACCAGAATATGTTCTGTCTGCTGTCTGTATAGATAGTATCACGTCCTGAAACACTGAACAACAGGACCAGAATATGTTCTGTCTGTATAGATAGTAGTACATCCTGAAACACTAAACAACAGGACCAGAATATGTTCTGTCTGTATAGATAGTAGTACATCCTGAAACACTAAACAACAGGACCAGAATATGTTCTGTCTGCTGTCTGTATAGATAGTAGCACGTCCTGAAACACTGAACAACAGGACCAGAATATGTTCTGTCTGCTGTCTGTATAGATAGTATCACGTCCTGAAACACTAAACAACAGGACCAGAATATGTTCTGTCTGTATAGATAGTAGCACGTCCTGAAACACTAAACAACAGGACCAGAATATGTTCTGTCTGCTGTCTGTATAGATAGTATCACGTCCTGAAACACTAAACAACAGGACCAGAATATGTTCTGTCTGTATAGATAGTAGCACGTCCTGAAACACTAAACAACAGGACCAGAATATGTTCTGTCTGTAATATAGCACGTCCTGAAACACTAAACATCTGTCTGCTGTCTGTATAGATAGTATCACGTCCTGAAACACTAAACAACAGGACCAGAATATGTTCTGTCTGCTGTCTGTATAGATAGTAGTACGTCCTGAAACACTAAACAACAGGACCAGAATATGTTCTGTCTGCTGTCTATATAGATAGTATCACGTCCTGAAACACTAAACAACAGGACCAGAATATGTTCTGTCTGTATAGATAGTAGCACGTCCTGAAACACTAAACAACAGGACCAGAATATGTTCTGTCTGCTGTCTGTATAGATAGTAGTACGTCCTGAAACACTAAACAACAGGACCAGAATATGTTCTGTCTGCTGTCTATATAGATAGTAGTACGTCCTGAAACACTAAACAACAGGACCAGAATATGTTCTGTCTGTATAGATAGTAGCACATCCTGAAACACTAAACAACAGGACCAGAATATGTTCTGTCTGTATAGATAGTAGCACGTCCTGAAACACTGAACAACAGGACCAGAATATGTTCTGTCTGCTGTCTGTATAGATAGTATCACGTCCTGAAACACTAAACAACAGGACCAGAATATGTTCTGTCTGTATAGATAGTAGCACGTCCTGAAACACTAAACAACAGGACCAGAATATGTTCTGTCTGTATAGATAGTAGCACGTCCTGAAACACTAAACATCAGGACCAGAATATGTTCTGTCTGTATAGATAGTAGTACATCCTGAAACACTAAACAACAGGACCAGAATATGTTCTGTCTGTATAGATAGTAGCACGTCCCGAAACACTAAACAACAGGACCAGAATATGTTCTGTCTGCTGTCTGTATAGATAGTAGCACGTCCTGAAACACTAAACAACAGGACCAGAATATGTTCTGTCTGCTGTCTGTATAGATAGTAGCACGTCCTGAAACACTAAACAACAGGACCAGAATATGTTCTGTCTGTATAGATAGTAGTACATCCTGAAACACTAAACAACAGGACCAGAATATGTTCTGTCTGTATAGATAGTAGCACGTCCTGAAACACTAAACAACAGGACCAGAATATGTTCTGTCTGCTGTCTGTATAGATAGTAGCACGTCCTGAAACACTAAACAACAGGACCAGAATATGTTCTGTCTGCTGTCTGTATAGATAGTAGTACGTCCTGAAACACTAAACAACAGGACCAGAATATGTTCTGTCTGTATAGATAGTAGCACATCCTGAAACACTAAACAACAGGACCAGAATATGTTCTGTCTGTATAGATAGTAGCACATCCTGAAACACTAAACAACAGGACCAGAATATGTTCTGTCTGTATAGATAGTAGTAGCACGTCCTGAAACACTAAACAACAGGACCAGAATATGTTCTGTCTGCTGTCTGTAAGATAGTATCACAAACACTAAACAACAGGACCAGAATATGTTCTGTCTGTATAGATAGTAGTACATCCTGAAACACTAAACAACAGGACCAGAATATGTTCTGTCTGTATAGATAGTAGTACATCCTGAAACACTAAACAACAGGACCAGAATATGTTCTGTCTGCTGTCTGTATAGATAGTAGCACGTCCTGAAACACTGAACAACAGGACCAGAATATGTTCTGTCTGCTGTCTGTATAGATAGTAGCACGTCCTGAAACACTAAACAACAGGACCAGAATATGTTCTGTCTGTCTGTAGATAGTAGTACGTCCTGAAACACTAAACAACAGGACCAGAATATGTTCTGTCTGTATAGATAGTAGCACATCCTGATAAACAACAGGACCAGAATATGTTCTGTCCTAGTAGCACGTCCTGAAACACTAAACAACAGGACCAGAATATGTTCTGTCTGCTGTCTGTATAGATAGTATCACGTCCTGAAACACTAAACAACAGGACCAGAATATGTTCTGTCTGTATAGATAGTAGCACATCCTGAAACACTAAACAACAGGACCAGAATATGTTCTGTCTGTATAGATAGTAGCACGTCCTGAAACACTAAACAACAGGACCAGAATATGTTCTGTCTGTATAGATAGTAGTACATCCTGAAACACTAAACAACAGGACCAGAATATGTTCTGTCTGTATAGATAGTAGCACGTCCTGAAACACTAAACAACAGGACCAGAATATGTTCTGTCTGCTGTCTGTATAGATAGTAGCACGTCCTGAAACACTAAACAACAGGACCAGAATATGTTCTGTCTGCTGTCTGTATAGATAGTAGTCACGTCCTGAAACACTAAACAACAGGACCAGAATATGTTCTGTCTGTATAGATAGTAGCACATCCTGAAACACTAAACAACAGGACCAGAATATGTTCTGTCTGTATAGATAGTAGCACGTCCTGAAACACTAAACAACAGGACCAGAATATGTTCTGTCTGTATGTCTGTAAACAACAGGACCAGAATATGATAGATAGTAGTACATCCTGAAACACTAAACAACAGGACCAGAATATGTTCTGTCTGCTGTCTGTATAGATAGTAGCACGTCCTGAAACACTGAACAACAGGACCAGAATATGTTCTGTCTGCTGTCTGTATAGATAGTATCACGTCCTGAAACACTAAACAACAGGACCAGAATATGTTCTGTCTGTATAGATAGTAGCACGTCCTGAAACACTAAACAACAGGACCAGAATATGTTCTGTCTGCTGTCTGTATAGATAGTATCACGTCCTGAAACACTAAACAACAGGACCAGAATATGTTCTGTCTGTATAGATAGTAGCTCCTGAAACACTAAACAACAGGACCAGAATATGTTCTGTCTGTATAGATAGTAGCACGTCCTGAAACACTAAACATCAGGACCAGAATATGTTCTGTCTGCTGTCTGTATAGATAGTATCACGTCCTGAAACACTAAACAACAGGACCAGAATATGTTCTGTCTGCTGTCTGTATAGATAGTAGCACGTCCTGAAACACTAAACAACAGGACCAGAATATGTTCTGTCTGCTGTCTGTATAGATAGTATCACGTCCTGAAACACTAAACAACAGGACCAGAATATGTTCTGTCTGTATAGATAGTAGCACGTCCTGAAACACTAAACAACAGGACCAGAATATGTTCTGTCTGCTGTCTGTATAGATAGTAGTACGTCCAGAAAACACTAAACAACAGGACCAGAATATGTTCTGTCTGCTGTCTGTATAGATAGTAGTACGTCCTGAAACACTAAACAACAGGACCAGAATATGTTCTGTCTGTATAGATAGTAGCACATCCTGAAACACTAAACAACAGGACCAGAATATGTTCTGTCTGTCTGTAGTAGTAAACACTGAACAACAGGACCAGAATATGTTCTGTCTGCTGTCTGTATAGATAGTATCACGTCCTGAAACACTAAACAACAGGACCAGAATATGTTCTGTCTGTATAGATAGTAGCACGTCCTGAAACACTAAACAACAGGACCAGAATATGTTCTGTCTGTATAGATAGTAGCACGTCCTGAAACACTAAACAGGACCAGAATATGTTCTGTCTGTATAGATAGTAGTACATCCTGAAACACTAAACAACAGGACCAGAATATGTTCTGTCTGTATAGATAGTAGTACATCCTGAAACACTAAACAACAGGACCAGAATATGTTCTGTCTGCTGTCTGTATAGATAGTAGCACGTCCTGAAACACTGAACAACAGGACCAGAATATGTTCTGTCTGCTGTCTGTATAGATAGTATCACGTCCTGAAACACTGAACAACAGGACCAGAATATGTTCTGTCTGTATAGATAGTAGTACATCCTGAAACACTAAACAACAGGACCAGAATATGTTCTGTCTGCTGTCTGTATAGATAGTAGCACGTCCTGAAACACTGAACAACAGGACCAGAATATGTTCTGTCTGCTGTCTGTATAGATAGTAGCACGTCCTGAAACACTAAACAACAGGACCAGAATATGTTCTGTCTGTATAGATAGTAGCACGGAAACACTAAACAACAGGACCAGAATATGTTCTGTCTGTATAGATAGTAGCTCCTGAAACACTAAACATCAGGACCAGAATATGTTCTGTCTGTATAGATAGTAGTACATCCTGAAACACTAAACAACAGGACCAGAATATGTTCTGTCTGTATAGATAGTAGTACATCCTGAAACACTAAACAACAGGACCAGAATATGTTCTGTCTGCTGTCTGTATAGATAGTAGCACGTCCTGAAACACTGAACAACAGGACCAGAATATGTTCTGTCTGCTGTCTGTATAGATAGTATCACGTCCTGAAACACTGAACAACAGGACCAGAATATGTTCTGTCTGTATAGATAGTAGTACATCCTGAAACACTAAACAACAGGACCAGAATATGTTCTGTCTGTATAGATAGTAGTACATCCTGAAACACTAAACAACAGGACCAGAATATGTTCTGTCTGCTGTCTGTATAGATAGTAGCACGTCCTGAAACACTGAACAACAGGACCAGAATATGTTCTGTCTGCTGTCTGTATAGATAGTATCACGTCCTGAAACACTAAACAACAGGACCAGAATATGTTCTGTCTGTATAGATAGTAGCACGTCCTGAAACACTGAACAACAGGACCAGAATATGTTCTGTCTGCTGTCTGTATAGATAGTATCACGTCCTGAAACACTAAACAACAGGACCAGAATATGTTCTGTCTGTATAGATAGTAGCACGTCCTGAAACACTAAACAACAGGACCAGAATATGTTCTGTCTGTATAGATAGTAGCACGTCCTGAAACACTAAACATCAGGACCAGAATATGTTCTGTCTGCTGTCTGTATAGATAGTATCACGTCCTGAAACACTAAACAACAGGACCAGAATATGTTCTGTCTGCTGTCTGTATAGATAGTAGTACGTCCAGAAAACACTAAACAACAGGACCAGAATATGTTCTGTCTGCTGTCTATATAGATAGTATCACGTCCTGAAACACTAAACAACAGGACCAGAATATGTTCTGTCTGTATAGATAGTAGCACGTCCTGAAACACTAAACAACAGGACCAGAATATGTTCTGTCTGTATAGATAGTAGCACGTCCTGAAACACTAAACAACAGGACCAGAATATGTTCTGTCTGCTGTCTGTATAGATAGTAGTACGTCCAGAAAACACTAAACAACAGGACCAGAATATGTTCTGTCTGCTGTCTATATAGATAGTAGTACGTCCTGAAACACTAAACAACAGGACCAGAATATGTTCTGTCTGTATAGATAGTAGCACATCCTGAAACACTAAACAACAGGACCAGAATATGTTCTGTCTGTATAGATAGTAGCACGTCCTGAAACACTGAACAACAGGACCAGAATATGTTCTGTCTGCTGTCTGTATAGATAGTATCACGTCCTGAAACACTAAACAACAGGACCAGAATATGTTCTGTCTGTATAGATAGTAGCACGTCCTGAAACACTAAACAACAGGACCAGAATATGTTCTGTCTGTATAGATAGTAGTACATCCTGAAACACTAAACATCAGGACCAGAATATGTTCTGTCTGTATAGATAGTAGTACATCCTGAAACACTAAACAACAGGACCAGAATATGTTCTGTCTGCTGTCTGTATAGATAGTAGCACGTCCTGAAACACTGAACAACAGGACCAGAATATGTTCTGTCTGCTGTCTGTATAGATAGTAGTACGTCCTGAAACACTAAACAACAGGACCAGAATATGTTCTGTCTGTATAGATAGTAGTACATCCTGAAACACTAAACAACAGGACCAGAATATGTTCTGTCTGCTGTCTGTATAGATAGTAGCACGTCCTGAAACACTAAACAACAGGACCAGAATATGTTCTGTCTGTATAGATAGTAGCACGTCCTGAAACACTAAACAACAGGACCAGAATATGTTCTGTCTGTATAGATAGTAGCAGGACCAGAATATGTTCTGTCTGCTGTCTGTATAGATAGTATACGTCCAGAAAACACTAAACAACAGGACCAGAATATGTTCTGTCTGCTGTCTGTATAGATAGTAGTACGTCCTGAAACACTAAACAACAGGACCAGAATATGTTCTGTCTGTATAGATAGTAGCACATCCTGAAACACTAAACAACAGGACCAGAATATGTTCTGTCTGTATAGATAGTAGCACGTCCTGAAACACTAAACATCAGGACCAGAATATGTTCTGTCTGTATAGATAGTAGTACATCCTGAAACACTAAACAACAGGACCAGAATATGTTCTGTCTGTATAGATAGTAGTACATCCTGAAACACTAAACAACAGGACCAGAATATGTTCTGTCTGCTGTCTGTATAGATAGTAGCACGTCCTGAAACACTGAACAACAGGACCAGAATATGTTCTGTCTGCTGTCTGTATAGATAGTATCACGTCCTGAAACACTGAACAACAGGACCAGAATATGTTCTGTCTGTATAGATAGTAGTACATCCTGAAACACTAAACAACAGGACCAGAATATGTTCTGTCTGTATAGATAGTAGTACATCCTGAAACACTAAACAACAGGACCAGAATATGTTCTGTCTGCTGTCTGTATAGATAGTAGCACGTCCTGAAACACTGAACAACAGGACCAGAATATGTTCTGTCTGCTGTCTGTATAGATAGTATCACGTCCTGAAACACTAAACAACAGGACCAGAATATGTTCTGTCTGTATAGATAGTAGCACGTCCTGAAACACTGAACAACAGGACCAGAATATGTTCTGTCTGCTGTCTGTATAGATAGTATCACGTCCTGAAACACTAAACAACAGGACCAGAATATGTTCTGTCTGTATAGATAGTAGCACGTCCTGAAACACTAAACAACAGGACCAGAATATGTTCTGTCTGTATAGATAGTAGCACGTCCTGAAACACTAAACAACAGGACCAGAATATGTTCTGTCTGCTGTCTGTATAGATAGTATCACGTCCTGAAACACTAAACAACAGGACCAGAATATGTTCTGTCTGCTGTCTGTATAGATAGTAGCACGTCCTGAAACACTAAACAACAGGACCAGAATATGTTCTGTCTGCTGTCTGTATAGATAGTATCACGTCCTGAAACACTAAACAACAGGACCAGAATATGTTCTGTCTGTATAGATAGTAGCACGTCCTGAAACACTGAACAACAGGACCAGAATATGTTCTGTCTGCTGTCTGTATAGATAGTAGTACGTCCAGAAAACACTAAACAACAGGACCAGAATATGTTCTGTCTGCTGTCTGTATAGATAGTAGTACGTCCTGAAACACTAAACAACAGGACCAGAATATGTTCTGTCTGTATAGATAGTAGCACATCCTGAAACACTAAACAACAGGACCAGAATATGTTCTGTCTGTATAGATAGTAGCACGTCCTGAAACACTGAACAACAGGACCAGAATATGTTCTGTCTGCTGTCTGTATAGATAGTATCACGTCCTGAAACACTAAACAACAGGACCAGAATATGTTCTGTCTGTATAGATAGTAGCACGTCCTGAAACACTAAACAACAGGACCAGAATATGTTCTGTCTGTATAGATAGTAGCACGTCCTGAAACACTAAACAACAGGACCAGAATATGTTCTGTCTGTATAGATAGTAGTACATCCTGAAACACTAAACAACAGGACCAGAATATGTTCTGTCTGTATAGATAGTAGCACGTCCTGAAACACTAAACAACAGGACCAGAATATGTTCTGTCTGCTGTCTGTATAGATAGTAGCACGTCCTGAAACACTAAACAACAGGACCAGAATATGTTCTGTCTGCTGTCTGTATAGATAGTAGTACGTCCTGAAACACTAAACAACAGGACCAGAATATGTTCTGTCTGTATAGATAGTAGCACGTCCTGAAACACTAAACAACAGGACCAGAATATGTTCTGTCTGTATAGATAGTAGTACGTCCTGAAACACTAAACATCAGGACCAGAATATGTTCTGTCTGTATAGATAGTAGTACATCCTGAAACACTAAACAACAGGACCAGAATATGTTCTGTCTGTATAGATAGTAGTACATCCTGAAACACTAAACAACAGGACCAGAATATGTTCTGTCTGCTGTCTGTATAGATAGTAGCACGTCCTGAAACACTGAACAACAGGACCAGAATATGTTCTGTCTGCTGTCTGTATAGATAGTATCACGTCCTGAAACACTGAACAACAGGACCAGAATATGTTCTGTCTGTATAGATAGTAGTACATCCTGAAACACTAAACAACAGGACCAGAATATGTTCTGTCTGTATAGATAGTAGTACATCCTGAAACACTAAACAACAGGACCAGAATATGTTCTGTCTGCTGTCTGTATAGATAGTAGCACGTCCTGAAACACTGAACAACAGGACCAGAATATGTTCTGTCTGCTGTCTGTATAGATAGTATCACGTCCTGAAACACTAAACAACAGGACCAGAATATGTTCTGTCTGTATAGATAGTAGCACGTCCTGAAACACTGAACAACAGGACCAGAATATGTTCTGTCTGCTGTCTGTATAGATAGTATCACGTCCTGAAACACTAAACAACAGGACCAGAATATGTTCTGTCTGTATAGATAGTAGCACGTCCTGAAACACTAAACAACAGGACCAGAATATGTTCTGTCTGTATAGATAGTAGCACGTCCTGAAACACTAAACAACAGGACCAGAATATGTTCTGTCTGTGTCTGTATAGATAGTAGTACGTCCTGAAACACTAAACAACAGGACCAGAATATGTTCTGTCTGCTGTCTGTATAGATAGTATCACGTCCTGAAACACTAAACAACAGGACCAGAATATGTTCTGTCTGCTGTCTATATAGATAGTATCACGTCCTGAAACACTAAACAACAGGACCAGAATATGTTCTGTCTGTATAGATAGTAGCACACACTAAACAACAGGACCAGAATATGTTCTGTCTGCTGTCTGTATAGATAGTAGCACGTCCAGAAAACACTAAACAACAGGACCAGAATATGTTCTGTCTGCTGTCTGTATAGATAGTAGTACGTCCTGAAACACTAAACAACAGGACCAGAATATGTTCTGTCTGTATAGATAGTAGCACATCCTGAAACACTAAACAACAGGACCAGAATATGTTCTGTCTGTATAGATAGTAGCACGTCCTGAAACACTAAACATCAGGACCAGAATATGTTCTGTCTGTATAGATAGTAGTTCCTGAAACACTAAACAACAGGACCAGAATATGTTCTGTCTGTATAGATAGTAGTACATCCTGAAACACTAAACAACAGGACCAGAATATGTTCTGTCTGCTGTCTGTATAGATAGTAGCACGTCCTGAAACACTGAACAACAGGACCAGAATATGTTCTGTCTGCTGTCTGTATAGATAGTATCACGTCCTGAAACACTGAACAACAGGACCAGAATATGTTCTGTCTGTATAGATAGTAGTACATCCTGAAACACTAAACAACAGGACCAGAATATGTTCTGTCTGCTGTCTGTATAGATAGTAGCACGTCCTGAAACACTGAACAACAGGACCAGAATATGTTCTGTCTGCTGTCTGTATAGATAGTAGCACGTCCTGAAACACTAAACAACAGGACCAGAATATGTTCTGTCTGTATAGATAGTAGCACGTCCTGAAACACTAAACAACAGGACCAGAATATGTTCTGTCTGTATAGATAGTAGCACGTCCTGAAACACTAAACAACAGGACCAGAATATGTTCTGTCTGTATAGATAGTAGTACATCCTGAAACACTAAACAACAGGACCAGAATATGTTCTGTCTGTATAGATAGTAGTACATCCTGAAACACTAAACAACAGGACCAGAATATGTTCTGTCTGCTGTCTGTATAGATAGTAGCACGTCCTGAAACACTGAACAACAGGACCAGAATATGTTCTGTCTGCTGTCTGTATAGATAGTATCACGTCCTGAAACACTGAACAACAGGACCAGAATATGTTCTGTCTGTATAGATAGTAGTACATCCTGAAACACTAAACAACAGGACCAGAATATGTTCTGTCTGTATAGATAGTAGTACATCCTGAAACACTAAACAACAGGACCAGAATATGTTCTGTCTGCTGTCTGTATAGATAGTAGCACGTCCTGAAACACTGAAACAACAGGACCAGAATATGTTCTGTCTGCTGTCTGTATAGATAGTAGCACGTCCTGAAACACTAAACAACAGGACCAGAATATGTTCTGTCTGTATAGATAGTAGCTCCTGAAACACTGAACAACAGGACCAGAATATGTTCTGTCTGCTGTCTGTATAGATAGTATCACGTCCTGAAACACTAAACAACAGGACCAGAATATGTTCTGTCTGTATAGATAGTAGCACGTCCTGAAACACTAAACAACAGGACCAGAATATGTTCTGTCTGTATAGATAGTAGCACGTCCTGAAACACTAAACATCAGGACCAGAATATGTTCTGTCTGTCTGTATAGATAGTATCACGTCCTGAAACACTAAACATCAGGACCAGAATATGTTCTGTCTGCTGTCTGTATAGATAGTATCACGTCCTGAAACACTAAACAACAGGACCAGAATATGTTCTGTCTGCTGTCTATATAGATAGTATCACGTCCTGAAACACTAAACAACAGGACCAGAATATGTTCTGTCTGTATAGATAGTAGCACGTCCTGAAACACTAAACAACAGGACCAGAATATGTTCTGTCTGCTGTCTGTATAGATAGTAGTACGTCCTGAAACACTAAACAACAGGACCAGAATATGTTCTGTCTGCTGTCTATATAGATAGTAGTACGTCCTGAAACACTAAACAACAGGACCAGAATATGTTCTGTCTGTATAGATAGTAGCACATCCTGAAACACTAAACAACAGGACCAGAATATGTTCTGTCTGTATAGATAGTAGCACGTCCTGAAACACTGAACAACAGGACCAGAATATGTTCTGTCTGCTGTCTGTATAGATAGTATCACGTCCTGAAACACTAAACAACAGGACCAGAATATGTTCTGTCTGTATAGATAGTAGCACGTCCTGAAACACTAAACAACAGGACCAGAATATGTTCTGTCTGTATAGATAGTAGCACGTCCTGAAACACTAAACATCAGGACCAGAATATGTTCTGTCTGTATAGATAGTAGTACATCCTGAAACACTAAACAACAGGACCAGAATATGTTCTGTCTGTATAGATAGTAGCACGTCCCGAAACACTAAACAACAGGACCAGAATATGTTCTGTCTGCTGTCTGTATAGATAGTAGTACGTCCAGAAAACACTAAACAACAGGACCAGAATATGTTCTGTCTGCTGTCTGTATAGATAGTAGTACGTCCTGAAACACTAAACAACAGGACCAGAATATGTTCTGTCTGTATAGATAGTAGCACATCCTGAAACACTAAACAACAGGACCAGAATATGTTCTGTCTGTATAGATAGTAGCACATCCTGAAACACTAAACAACAGGACCAGAATATGTTCTGTCTCTGTCTGTATAGATAGTAGCACATCCTGAAACACTAAACAACAGGACCAGAATATGTTCTGTCTGTATAGATAGTAGCACGTCCTGAAACACTAAACAACAGGACCAGAATATGTTCTGTCTGTATAGATAGTAGCACGTCCTGAAACACTAAACATCAGGACCAGAATATGTTCTGTCTGTATAGATAGTAGTACATCCTGAAACACTAAACAACAGGACCAGAATATGTTCTGTCTGTATAGATAGTAGTACATCCTGAAACACTAAACAACAGGACCAGAATATGTTCTGTCTGCTGTCTGTATAGATAGTAGCACGTCCTGAAACACTGAACAACAGGACCAGAATATGTTCTGTCTGCTGTCTGTATAGATAGTATCACGTCCTGAAACACTGAACAACAGGACCAGAATATGTTCTGTCTGTATAGATAGTAGTACATCCTGAAACACTAAACAACAGGACCAGAATATGTTCTGTCTGTATAGATAGTAGTACATCCTGAAACACTAAACAACAGGACCAGAATATGGGTTCTGTCTGCTGTCTGTATAGATAGTAGCACGTCCTGAAACACTGAACAACAGGACCAGAATATGTTCTGTCTGCTGTCTGTATAGATAGTATCACGTCCTGAAACACTAAACAACAGGACCAGAATATGTTCTGTCTGTATAGATAGTAGCACGTCCTGAAACACTGAACAACAGGACCAGAATATGTTCTGTCTGCTGTCTGTATAGATAGTATCACGTCCTGAAACACTAAACAACAGGACCAGAATATGTTCTGTCTGTATAGATAGTAGCACGTCCTGAAACACTAAACAACAGGACCAGAATATGTTCTGTCTGTATAGATAGTAGCTCCTGAAACACTAAACATCAGGACCAGAATATGTTCTGTCTGCTGTCTGTATAGATAGTATCACGTCCTGAAACACTAAACAACAGGACCAGAATATGTTCTGTCTGCTGTCTGTATAGATAGTAGTACGTCCAGAAAACACTAAACAACAGGACCAGAATATGTTCTGTCTGCTGTCTATATAGATAGTATCACGTCCTGAAACACTAAACAACAGGACCAGAATATGTTCTGTCTGTATAGATAGTAGCACGTCCTGAAACACTAAACAACAGGACCAGAATATGTTCTGTCTGCTGTCTGTATAGATAGTAGTACGTCCAGAAAACACTAAACAACAGGACCAGAATATGTTCTGTCTGCTGTCTATATAGATAGTAGTACGTCCTGAAACACTAAACAACAGGACCAGAATATGTTCTGTCTGTATAGATAGTAGCACATCCTGAAACACTAAACAACAGGACCAGAATATGTTCTGTCTGTATAGATAGTAGCACGTCCTGAAACACTGAACAACAGGACCAGAATATGTTCTGTCTGCTGTCTGTATAGATAGTATCACGTCCTGAAACACTAAACAACAGGACCAGAATATGTTCTGTCTGTATAGATAGTAGCACGTCCTGAAACACTAAACAACAGGAGCAGAATATGTTCTGTCTGTATAGATAGTAGCACGTCCTGAAACACTAAACATCAGGACCAGAATATGTTCTGTCTGTATAGATAGTAGTACATCCTGAAACACTAAACAACAGGACCAGAATATGTTCTGTCTGTATAGATAGTAGCACGTCCCGAAACACTAAACAACAGGACCAGAATATGTTCTGTCTGCTGTCTGTATAGATAGTAGTACGTCCAGAAAACACTAAACAACAGGACCAGAATATGTTCTGTCTGCTGTCTGTATAGATAGTAGTACGTCCTGAAACACTAAACAACAGGACCAGAATATGTTCTGTCTGTATAGATAGTAGCACATCCTGAAACACTAAACAACAGGACCAGAATATGTTCTGTCTGTATAGATAGTAGCACATCCTGAAACACTAAACAACAGGACCAGAATATGTTCTGTCTGTATAGATAGTAGCACATCCTGAAACACTAAACAACAGGACCAGAATATGTTCTGTCTGTATAGATAGTAGCACGTCCTGAAACACTAAACAACAGGACCAGAATATGTTCTGTCTGTATAGATAGTAGCACGTCCTGAAACACTAAACATCAGGACCAGAATATGTTCTGTCTGTATAGATAGTAGTACATCCTGAAACACTAAACAACAGGACCAGAATATGTTCTGTCTGTATAGATAGTAGTACATCCTGAAACACTAAACAACAGGACCAGAATATGTTCTGTCTGCTGTCTGTATAGATAGTAGCACGTCCTGAAACACTGAACAACAGGACCAGAATATGTTCTGTCTGCTGTCTGTATAGATAGTATCACGTCCTGAAACACTGAACAACAGGACCAGAATATGTTCTGTCTGTATAGATAGTAGTACATCCTGAAACACTAAACAACAGGACCAGAATATGTTCTGTCTGTATAGATAGTAGTACATCCTGAAACACTAAACAACAGGACCAGAATATGTTCTGTCTGCTGTCTGTATAGATAGTAGCACGTCCTGAAACACTGAACAACAGGACCAGAATATGTTCTGTCTGCTGTCTGTATAGATAGTATCACGTCCTGAAACACTAAACAACAGGACCAGAATATGTTCTGTCTGTATAGATAGTAGCACGTCCTGAAACACTGAACAACAGGACCAGAATATGTTCTGTCTGCTGTCTGTATAGATAGTATCACGTCCTGAAACACTAAACAACAGGACCAGAATATGTTCTGTCTGTATAGATAGTAGCACGTCCTGAAACACTAAACAACAGGACCAGAATATGTTCTGTCTGTATAGATAGTAGCACGTCCTGAAACACTAAACATCAGGACCAGAATATGTTCTGTCTGCTGTCTGTATAGATAGTATCACGTCCTGAAACACTAAACAACAGGACCAGAATATGTTCTGTCTGCTGTCTGTATAGATAGTAGTACGTCCAGAAAACACTAAACAACAGGACCAGAATATGTTCTGTCTGCTGTCTATATAGATAGTATCACGTCCTGAAACACTAAACAACAGGACCAGAATATGTTCTGTCTGTATAGATAGTAGCACGTCCTGAAACACTAAACAACAGGACCAGAATATGTTCTGTCTGTATAGATAGTAGCACGTCCCGAAACACTAAACAACAGGACCAGAATATGTTCTGTCTGCTGTCTGTATAGATAGTAGTACGTCCAGAAAACACTAAACAACAGGACCAGAATATGTTCTGTCTGCTGTCTATATAGATAGTAGTACGTCCTGAAACACTAAACAACAGGACCAGAATATGTTCTGTCTGTATAGATAGTAGCACATCCTGAAACACTAAACAACAGGACCAGAATATGTTCTGTCTGTATAGATAGTAGCACGTCCTGAAACACTGAACAACAGGACCAGAATATGTTCTGTCTGCTGTCTGTATAGATAGTATCACGTCCTGAAACACTAAACAACAGGACCAGAATATGTTCTGTCTGTATAGATAGTAGCACGTCCTGAAACACTAAACAACAGGACCAGAATATGTTCTGTCTGTATAGATAGTAGCACGTCCTGAAACACTAAACATCAGGACCAGAATATGTTCTGTCTGTATAGATAGTAGTACATCCTGAAACACTAAACAACAGGACCAGAATATGTTCTGTCTGCTGTCTGTATAGATAGTAGCACGTCCTGAAACACTGAACAACAGGACCAGAATATGTTCTGTCTGCTGTCTGTATAGATAGTATCACGTCCTGAAACACTAAACAACAGGACCAGAATATGTTCTGTCTGTATAGATAGTAGCACGTCCTGAAACACTGAACAACAGGACCAGAATATGTTCTGTCTGCTGTCTGTATAGA
>NW_027039324.1:0-15000 GCF_034236695.1 Oncorhynchus nerka | reverse complement strand
GTAGTTTATAGAACAATCTGTAGTTTATAGAACCATCTGTAGTTTATAGAACCATCTGTAGTTTATAGAACAATCTGTAGTTTATAGAACCATCTGTAGTTTATAGAACCATCTGTAGTTTATAGAACCATCTGTAGTTTATAGAACCATCTGCCTGCTATAGGTAGAGGTAGTTGAGGCCCTACATGTAGCCTGCTATAAGTAGAGGTAGTTGAGGCCCTACATGCAGCCTGCTATAGATAGAGGTAGTTGAGGCCCTACATGGAGCCTGCTATAGATAGAGGTAGTTGAGGCCCTACATGCAGCCTGCTATAGATAGAGGTAGTTGAGGCCCTACATGCAGCCTGCTATAGATAGAGGCAGTTGAGGCCCTAAAGGCAGCCTGCTATAGGTAGAGGTAGTTGAGGCCCTACATGTAGCCTGCTATAGGTAGAGGTAGTTGAGGCCCTACATGCAGCCTGCTATTGGTAGAGGCAGTTGAGGCCCTAAAGGCAGCCTGCTATAGGTAGAGGTAGTTGAGGCCCTACATTCAGCCTGCTATTGGTAGAGGCAGTTGAGGCCCTACATGCAGCCTGCTATAGGTAGAGGTAGTTGAGGCCCTACATGCAGCCTGCTATAGGTAGAGGTAGTTGAGGCCCTACATGCAGCCTGCTATAGGTAGAGGCAGTTGAGGCCCTACATGCAGCCTGCTATAGGTAGAGGTAGTTGAGGCCCTACATGCAGCCTACTATAGATAGAGGTAGTTGAGGCCCTACATGTAGCCTGCTATAGGTAGAGGTAGTTGAGGCCCTACATGCAGCCTGCTATAGGTAGAGGTAGTTGAGGCCCTAAAGGCAGCCTGCTATAGGTAGAGGTAGTTGAGGCCCTACATGCAGCCTGCTATCGGTAGAGGCAGTTGAGGCCCTACATTGTGCCTGCTATAGGTAGAGGAAGTTGAGGCCCTACTTGCAGCCTGCTAAAGGTAGAGGTAGTTGAGGCCCTACATGCAGCCTGCTATAGGTAGAGGTAGTTGAGGCCCTAAAGGCAGCCTACTATAGGTAGAGGCAGTTGAGGCCCTACATGTAGCCTGCTATAGGTAGAGGCAGTTGAGGCCCTAAAGGCAGCCTGCTATAGGTAGAGGTAGTTGAGGCCCTAAAGGCAGCCTGCTATTGGTAGAGGCAGTTGAGGCCCTACATGCAGCCTGCTATAGGTAGAGGTAGTTGAGGCCCTAAAGGCAGCCTGCTATTGGTAGAGGTAGTTGAGGCCCTACATGCAGCTGATGTAAGAAGGGCTTTATAAATACATTTGATTGATTTGATTGATTAACCAGCATACCACAGCATTCTACAGCGATACTCCTTCCCATCTGGTTTTCACATAGTGAGACTATCATTTGTTTTTCAACAGGACAATGACCCAACACACATCCAGGCTGTGTAAGGGCTGTTTGACCAAGAAAGAGAGTGATGGAGTGCTGCATCAGATGACCTGGCCTCCACGATTACGCAACCTCAACCCACTTGAGATGGTTTGGGATGAGTTGAACCGCAGAGTGAAGGAAAAGCAGCCAACAAGTACTCAGCATAATGTGGGAACTCCTTCGAGATTGTTTGGAAAAAGCATTCCAGGTGAAGCTGGTTGAGAGAATGCCAAGAGTGTGTAAAGCTGTCATCAAGGCAAAGAGTGCACTACTTTAAAATACATACAGTTAAAACCCAACACACCACAACTCACAGACTGTCCTTCGTTTGTTCCACTTCCTTACAGTCATACTGACTGTGTTCTCACAGTGAAGCCGACTCTGTCAACACAAACGTTACCCTCACTTTTCTTTTAATAAAGCTGTTGAAGTTGTGTAAGTCTCTTTGCCTTTAAGCTTCCTCAACAGATACATAGCAGCAGGTCTACAGGGAAAATCGGGAAAGAGATTTAACTCCTGGTTATCAATCTGGACTTTTGTCAAAAAAATCTGAATGTCCAGATTAGTTTATTTACCTCCCTTTGCCTTGGGATGTTTGTCACGCCCTGACCTTAGTATTCTTTGTTTTCTTTATTATTTTGGTTAGGTCAGGGTGTGACATGGGTGATTTATGTGTTTCTGTGCCTGTCTAGGGGTTATGTATGTCTATGGGTGTTTAACTAGTCTAGGTGTTAGGTATGTCTATGGGTGTTTAACTAGTCTAGGTGTTATGTATGTCTATGGGTGGACTAGTCTAGGTGTTATGTATGTCTATGGGTGTTTAACTAGTCTAGGTGTTATGTATGTCTATGGGTGTTTCTCTAGTCTAGGGGTTATGTATGTCTATGGGTGTTTATCTAGTCTAGGTGTTATGTATGTCTATGGGTGTTTAACTAGTCTAGGTGTTATGTATGTCTATGGGTGAACTAGTCTAGGTGTTATGTATGTCTATGGGTGAACTAGTCTAGGTGTTATGTATGTCTATGGGTGTTTAACTAGTCTAGGTGTTAGGTATGTCTATGGGTGAACTAGTCTAGGTGTTATGTATGTCTATGGGTGTTTAACTAGTCTAGGTGTTATGTATGTCTATGGGTGTTTAACTAGTCTAGGTGTTATGTATGTCTATGGGTGTTTAACTAGTCTAGGTGTTATGTATGTCTATGGGTGTTTAACTAGTCTAGGTGTTATGTATGTCTATGGGTGTTTAACTAGTCTAGGTGTTATGTATGTCTATGGGTGAACTAGTCTAGGTGTTATGTATGTCTATGGGTGAACTAGTCTAGGTGTTATGTATGTCTATGGGTGTTTAACTAGTCTAGGTGTTATGTATGTCTATGGGTGTTTAACTAGTCTAGGTGTTATGTATGTCTATGGGTGAACTAGTCTAGGTGTTATGTATGTCTATGGGTGAACTAGTCTAGGTGTTATGTATGTCTATGGGTGTTCCACTAGTCTAGTTGTTATGTATGTCTATGGGTGTTTAACTAGTCTAGGTGTTAGGTATGTCTATGGGTGAACTAGTCTAGTTGTTATGTATGTCTATGGGTGTTTAACTAGTCTAGGTGTTATGTATGTCTATGGGTGAACTAGTCTAGGGGTTATGTATGTCTATGGGTGTTTAACTAGTCTAGGTGTTTTGTATGTCTATGTGTGTTTAACTAGTCTAGGTGTTATGTATGTCTATGGGTGTTCCACTAGTCTAGGTGTTATGTATGTCTATGGGTGAACTAGTCTAGGTGTTAGGTATGTCTATGGGTGTTTAACTAGTCTAGGTGTTATGTATGTCTATGGGTGTTCCACTAGTCTAGGTGTTAGGTATGTCTATGGGTGAACTAGTCTAGGTGTTATGTATGTCTATGGGTGAACTAGTCTAGGGGTTAGGTATGTCTATGGGTGGACTAGTCTAGGTGTTATGTATGTCTATGGGTGTTTTAACTAGTCTAGGTGTTATGTATGTCTATGGTTGCCTAGATTGGTTCTCAATTAGAGGCAGCCATATTCCTTGGGTATTTCGTGGGTTATTGTCTATGGTTAGTTGCCTGTGTCTGCACTTGTTTATATATAGCATCTCGTTCGTTTTGTTTCGTGTTTTCTTCGTTAATAAATAGAGGAATGTATTCACATCACGCCTCACCTTGGTCTCCTCCATTCAACGAACGTGACAATGTTCCTCTGTCCGTAACTACAACGGTCGATACTAAAATCATTTAACTTCATATGGAGTAACAAACGTCATTATAGAAGACAAGGGGTAATATGTAACACCCCAAGGTGAGGTCGGGTTGAACGCTCTGGATTGTAAAACCTCTTTAAGACGAAATGGAAACAAAACTATTTAACAAATAACGGTCACATCTGGAATATAAATCGTAATTTAATATTCCAACAGATTAGTGGTCTAGAATTCTTACTCAAATGCAACTTTGATGTTGGTAAAATCCCTGTTAAAAGCTGGCTCACTTTCATAAACAACTTTAATGTTGGGTAAAATCCCTGTTAAAAGCTGGCTCACTTTCATAAACAACTTTAATGTTGGTAAAATCCCTGTTAAAAGCTGGCTCGCTTTCATAAACAACTTTAATGTTGGTAAAATCCCTGTTAAAAGCTGGCTCGCTTTCATAAACAACTTTGATGTTGGTAAAATCCCTGTTAAAAGCTGGCTCACTTTCATAAACAAGTAATTCTAACGTGGAACCTCACTATTTTCCTCCACATAGGTCTATAATCTGGAATAATCAAGACGTAAAATACAAAAACAAGTCTTTTTGTTTTTCCAGAACTGGTTTGACAACAGCATTATCTGGGTTAAACAATTATTGATTAATGACGGACAACTATATGATTACCCAGAATTCCTGAGGAGAATCAAATAGTTGTTAGAGCGGTCCCTAACGGTGCTGTTAGAGCGGTCCCTAACGGTGTTGTTAGAGCGGTCCCTAACGGTGCTGTTAGAGCGGTCCCTAACGGTGCTGTTAGAGCTGTCCCTAACGGTGTTGTTAGAGCGGTCCCTAACGGTGCTGTTAGAGCTGTCCCTAAAGGTGCTGTTAGAGCTGTCCCTAACGGTGCTGTTAGAGCTGTCCCTAACGGTGCTGTTAGAGCGGTCCCTAACGGTGCTGTTAGAGCGGTCCCTAACGGTGCTGTTAGAGCGGTCCCTAACGGTGCTGTTAGAGCTGTCCCTAACGGTGTTGTTAGAGCGGTCCCTAACGGTGCTGTTAGAGCGGTCCCTAACGGTGCTGTTAGAGCTGTCCCTAAAGGTGCTGTTAGAGCTGTCCCTAAAGGTGTTGTTAGAGCTGTCCCTAAAGGTGCTGTTAGAGCTGTCCCTAACGGTGCTGTTAGAGCGGTCCCTAACGGTGCTGTTAGAGCGGTCCCTAAAGGTGCTGTTAGAGCGGTCCCTAACGGTGTTGTTAGAGCGGTCCCTAACGGTGCTGTTAGAGCGGTCCCTAAAGGTGCTGTTAGAGCGGTCCCTAACGGTGTTGTTAGAGCGGTCCCTAACGGTGTTGTTAGAGAGGTCCCTAACGGTGTTGTTAGAGCGGTCCCTAACGGTGCTGTTAGAGCGGTCCCTAACGGTGCTGTTAGAGCGGTCCTTAAAGGTGCTGTTAGAGCAGTCCCTAACGGTGCTGTTAGAGCGGTCCCTAACGGTGCTGTTAGAGCGGTCCCTAACGGTGCTGTTAGAGCTGTCCCTAACGGTGCTGTTAGAGCGGTCCCTAAAGGTGCTGTTAGAGCGGTCCCTAACGGTGCTGTTAGAGCGGTCCCTAACGGTGCTGTTAGAGCGGTCCCTAAAGGTGTTGTTAGAGCGGTCCCTAAAGGTGCTGTTAGAGCGGTCCCTAAAGGTGTTGTTAGAGCGGTCCCTAACGGTGCTGTTAGAGCGGTCCCTAACGGTGCTGTTAGAGCTGTCCCTAACGGTGCTGTTAGAGCGGTCCCTAAAGGTGTTGTTAGAGCTGTCCCTAAAGGTGCTGTTAGAGCTGTCCCTAACGGTGTTGTTAGAGCGGTCCCTAACGGTGCTGTTAGAGCGGTCCCTAACGGTGCTGTTAGAGCGGTCCCTAACGGTGCTGTTAGAGCGGTCCCTAACGGTGCTGTTAGAGCGGTCCCTAAAGGTGTTGTTAGAGCTGTCCCTAACGGTGCTGTTAGAGCGGTCCCTAACGGTGCTGTTAGAGCGGTCCCTAAAGGTGTTGTTAGAGCGGTCCCTAAAGGTGCTGTTAGAGCGGTCCCTAACGGTGCTGTTAGAGCTGTCCCTAAAGGTGTTGTCCCTAACGGTGCTGTTAGAGCTGTCCCTAAAGGTGTTGTTAGAGCTGTCCCTAAAGGTGCTGTTAGAGCTGTCCCTAAAGGTGTTGTTAGAGCTGTCCCTAAAGGTGCTGTTAGAGCTGTCCCTAACGGTGTTGTTAGAGCGGTCCCTAACGGTGCTGTTAGAGCGGTCCCTAAAGGTGTTGTTAGAGCTGTCCCTAACGGTGCTGTTAGAGCGGTCCCTAACGGTGCTGTTAGAGCGGTCCCTAAAGGTGTTGTTAGAGCGGTCCCTAAAGGTGCTGTTAGAGCGGTCCCTAACGGTGCTGTTAGAGCTGTCCCTAAAGGTGTTGTCCCTACGTGCAGCCTGCTATAGATAGAGGTAGTTGAGGCCCTACGTGCAGCCTGCTATAGGTAGAGGTAGTTGAGGCCCTACATGGAGCCTGCTATAGATAGAGGCAGTTGAGGCCCTACATGCAGCCTGCTATAGGTAGAGGTAGTTGAGGCCCTACATGCAGCCTGCTATAGATAGAGGTAGTTGAGGCCCTACGTGCAGCCTGCTATAGATAGAGGTAGTTGAGGCCCTACGTGCAGCCTGCTATAGATAGAGGTAGTTGAGGCCCTACGTGCAGCCTGCTATAGGTAGAGGTAGTTGAGGCCCTACATGCAGCCTGCTATAGGTAGAGGTAGTTGAGGCCCTACATGCAGCTGATGTAAGAAGGGCTTTATAAATACATTTGATTGATTTGATTGATTAACCAGCATACCGCAGCATTCTACAGCGATACGCCTTCCCATCTGGTTTTCACATAGTGAGACTATCATTTGTTTTTCAACAGGACAATGACCCAACACACATCCAGGCTGTGTAAGAGCTATTGGACCAAGAAGGAGAGTGATGGAGTGCTGCATCAGATGACCTGGCCTCCACGATTACACAACCTCAACCCACTTGAGATGGTTTGGGATGAGTTGAACCGCAGAGTGAAGGAAAAGCAGCCAACAAGTACTCAGCATAATGTGGGAACTCCTTCGAGATTGTTTGG
The DNA here is from genome assembly GCF_034236695.1 of Oncorhynchus nerka. Taxonomy (NCBI): domain Eukaryota; kingdom Metazoa; phylum Chordata; class Actinopteri; order Salmoniformes; family Salmonidae; genus Oncorhynchus; species Oncorhynchus nerka. Next base: position 8,298 of record NW_027039324.1, on the reverse strand, counting down.
AAAAAGCATTCCAGGTGAAGCTGGTTGAGAGAATGCCAAGAGTGTGTAAAGCTGTCATCAAGGCAAAGAGTGCACTACTTTAAAATACATACAGTTAAAACCCAACACACCACAACTCACAGACTGTCCTTCGTTTGTTCCACTTCCTTACAGTCATACTGACTGTGTTCTCACAGTGAAGCCGACTCTGTCAACACAAACGTTACCCTCACTTTTCTTTTAATAAAGCTGTTGAAGTTGTGTAAGTCTCTTTGCCTTTAAGCTTCCTCAACAGATACATAGCAGCAGGTCTACAGGGAAAATCGGGAAAGAGATTTAACTCCTGGTTATCAATCTGGACTTTTGTCAAAAAATCTGAAGGTTCAGATTAGTTTATTTACCTCCCTTTGCCTTGGGATGTTTGTAACACCCTGAACTCAGTATTCTTTGTTTTCTTTATTATTTTGGTTAGGTCAGGGTGTGACATGGGTGATTTATGTGTTTCTGTGCCTGTCTAGGGGTTTTGTATGTCTATGGGTGTTCCACTAGTCTATGTGTTATGTATGTCTATGGGTGTTTAACTAGTCTAGGTGTTATGTATGTCTATGGGTGTCGCTTGTCTAGGGGTTATGTATGTCTATGGGTGTTTAACTAGTCTAGGTGTTATGTATGTCTATGGGTGTTTAACTAGTCTAGGTGTTATGTATGACTATGGGTGTCGCTTGTCTAGGGGTTATGTATGTCTATGGGTGTTTAACTAGTCTATGTGTTATGTATGTCTATGGGTGAACTAGTCTAGGTGTTATGTATGTCTATGGGTGTTTAACTAGTCTGGGTGTTATGTATGTCTATGGGTGAACTAGTCTAGGTGTTATGTATGTCTATGGGTGCACTAGTCTAGGTGTTATGTATGTCTATGGGTGTTTAACTAGTCTAGGTGTTATGTATGTCTATGGGTGGACTAGTCTAGGTGTTATGTATGTCTATGGGTGAACTAGTCTAGGGGTTATGTATGTCTATGGGTGAACTAGTCTAGGTGTTATGTATGTCTATGGGTGCACTAGTCTAGGGGTTATGTATGTCTATGGGTGTTTAACTAGTCTAGGGGTTATGTATGTCTATGGGTGTTTAACTAGTCTAGGTGTTATGTATGTCTATGGGTGTTTAACTAGTCTAGGTGTTATGTATGTCTATGGGTGAACTAGTCTAGGTGTTATGTATGTCTATGGGTGTTTAACTAGTCTAGGTGTTATGTATGTCTATGGGTGAACTAGTCTAGGTGTTATGTATGTCTATGGGTGTTTAACTAGTCTAGGTGTTATGTATGTCTATGGGTGTTTAACTAGTCTAGGTGTTATGTATGTCTATGGGTGCACTAGTCTAGGTGTTATGTATGTCTATGGGTGGACTAGTCTAGGTGTTATGTATGTCTATGGGTGTTTAACTAGTCTAGGGGTTATGTATGTCTATGGGTGAACTAGTCTAGGTGTTATGTATGTCTATGGGTGTTTAACTAGTCTAGGTGTTAGGTATGTCTATGGGTGAACTAGTCTAGGTGTTATGTATGTCTATGGGTGTTTCTTGTATGTATGTCTATGGGTGTTTAACTAGTCTAGGTGTTATGTATGTCTATGGGTGTTTAACTAGTCTAGGGGTTATGTATGTCTATGGGTGTTTAACTAGTCTAGGGGTTATGTATGTCTATGGGTGTTTAACTAGTCTAGGTGTTATGTATGTCTATGGGTGGACTAGTCTAGGTGTTATGTATGTCTATGGGTGTTTAACTAGTCTAGGGGTTTTGTATGTCTATGGGTGTTTAACTAGTCTAGGTGTTAGGTATGTCTATGGGTGTTTAACTAGTCTGGGTGTTATGTATGTCTATGGGTGTTTTACTAGTCTAGGTGTTATGTATGTCTATGGGTGAACTAGTCTAGGGGTTATGTATGTCTATGGGTGTTTAACAAGTCTAGGTGTTATGTATGTCTATGGGTGAACTAGTCTAGGTGTTATGTATGTCTATGGTGTTTAACAAGTCTAGGGGTTATGTATGTCTATGGGTGTTTAACTAGTCTAGGTGTTATGTATGTCTATGGGTGTTTAACTAGTCTAGGTGTTATGTATGTCTATGGGTGTTTAACTAGTCTAGGTGTTATGTATGTCTATGGGTGAACTAGTCTAGGGGTTATGTATGTCTATGGGTGTTTAACTAGTCTAGGGGTTATGTATGTCTATGGGTGTTTAACTAGTCTAGGTGTTATGTATGTCTATGGGTGCACTAGTCTAGGGGTTATGTATGTCTATGGGTGTTTAACTAGTCTAGGTGTTATGTATGTCTATGGGTGCACTAGTCTAGGTGTTATGTATGTCTATGGGTGTTTAACTAGTCTAGGTGTTATGTATGTCTATGGGTGGACTAGTCTAGGTGTTATGTATGTCTATGGGTGGACTAGTCTAGGTGTTATGTATGTCTATGGGTGGACTAGTCTAGGTGTTATGTATGTTTATGGGTGCACTAGTCTAGGTGTTATGTATGTCTATGGGTGTTTAACTAGTCTAGGTGTTATGTATGTCTATGGGTGCACTAGTCTAGGGGTTATGTATGTCTATGGGTGTTTAACTAGTCTAGGTGTTATGTATGTCTATGGGTGTTTAACTAGTCTAGGTGTTATGTATGTCTATGGGTGTTTAACTAGTCTAGGTGTTATGTATGTCTATGGGTGGACTAGTCTAGGTGTTATGTATGTCTATGGGTGTTTAACTAGTCTAGGTGTTATGTATGTCTATGGGTGTTTAACTAGTCTAGGGGTTATGTATGTCTATGGGTGTTTCACTAGTCTAGTTGTTATGTATGTCTATGGGTGGACTGGTCTAGGTGTTATGTATGTCTATGGGTGTTTAACTAGTCTAGGTGTTATGTATGTCTATGAGTGTTTAACTAGTCTAGGTGTTATGTATGTCTATGGGTGTTTAACTAGTCTAGGTGTTATGTATGTCTATGGGTGTTTAACTAGTCTAGGGGTTATGTATGTCTATGGGTGTTTAACTAGTCTAGGTGTTATGTATGTCTATGGGTGAACTAGTCTAGGTGTTATGTATGTCTATAGGTGCACTAGTCTAGGTGTTATGTATGTCTATGGGTGCACTAGTCTAGGTGTTATGTATGTCTATGGGTGTTTAACTAGTCTAGGTATTATGTATGTCTATGGGTGGACTAGTCTAGGTGTTATGTATGTCTATGGGTGTTTAACTAGTCTAGGTGTTATGTATGTCTATGGGTGTTTAACTAGTCTAGGTGTTATGTATGTCTATGGGTGTTTAACTAGTCTAGGGGTTATGTATGTCTATGGGTGTTCCACTAGTCTAGTTGTTATGTATGTCTATGGGTGTTTAACTAGTCTAGGTGTTATGTATGTCTATGGGTGTTTAACTAGTCTAGGTGTTATGTATGTCTATGGGTGGACTAGTCTAGGTGTTATGTATGTCTATGGTGTTTAACTAGTCTAGGTGTTATGTATGTCTATGGGTGTTTAACTAGTCTAGTTGTTATGTATGTCTATGGGTGCACTAGTCTAGGTGTTATGTATGTCTATGGGTGGACTAGTCTAGGGGTTATGTATGTCTATGGGTGAACTAGTCTAGGTGTTATGTATGCCTATGGGTGTTTAACTAGTCTAGGTGTTATGTATGTCTATGGGTGGACTAGTCTAGGGGTTATGTATGTCTATGGGTGTTTATCTAGTCTAGGTGTTATGTATGTCTATGGGTCAACTAGTCTAGGTGTTATGTATGTCTATGGTTGCCTAGATTGGTTCTCAATTAGAGGCAGCCATATTCCTTGGGTATTTCGTGGGTTATTGTCTATGGTTAGTTGCCTGTGTCTGCACTTGTTTATATATAGGTGTTAGGTATATAGCATCTCGTTCGTTTTGTTTAGTGTTTTCTTCGTTAATAAATAGAGGAATGTATTCACATCACGCCTCACCTTGGTCTCCTCCATTCAACTTAACGTGACAATGTTCCTCTGTCCGTAACTACAACGGTCGATACTAAAATCATTTAACTTCATATGGAGTAACAAACGTCATTATAGAAGACAAGGGGTAATATAAACACCCCAAGGTGAGGTCGGGTTGAACGCTCTGGATTGTAAAACCTCTTTAAGACGAAATGGAAACAAAACTATTTAACAAATAAACACATCTGGAATATAAATCGTAATTTAATATTCCAACAGATTAGTGGTCTAGAATTCTTACTCAAATGCAACTTTGATGTTGGTAAAATCCCTGTTAAAAGCTGGCTCACTTTCATAAACAACTTTGATGTTGGTAAAATCCCTGTTAAAAGCTGGCTCACTTTCATAAACAAGTAATTCTAACGTGGAACCTCACTATTTTCCTCCACATAGGTCTATAATCTGGAATAATCAAGACGTAAAATACAAAAACAAGTCTTTTTGTTTTTCCAGAACTGGTTTGACAACAGCATTATCTGGGTTAAACAATTATTGATTAATGACGGACAACTATATGATTACCCAGAATTCCTGAGGAGAATCAAATAGTTGTTAGAGCGGTCCCTAACGGTGCTGTTAGAGCTGTCCCTAACCCATCACTCCTGAGGAGAATCAAATAGTTGTTAGAGCGGTCGCTAACGGTGTTGTTAGAGCGGTCCCTAACGGTGCTGTTAGAGCGGTCCCTAACGGTGCTGTTAGAGCGGTCCCTAACGGTACTGTTAGAGCGGTCCCTAACGGTGCTGTTAGAGCGGTCCCTAACGGTGTTGTTAGAGCGGTCCCTAACGGTGCTGTTAGAGCGGTCCCTAACGGTGTTGTTAGAGCGGTCCCTAACGGTGTTGTTAGAGCGGTCCCTAACGGTGCTGTTAGAGCTGTCCCTAACGGTGCTGTTAGAGCTGTCCCTAACGGTGCTGTTAGAGCTGTCCCTAACGGTGCTGTTAGAGCGGTCCCTAACGGTACTGTTAGAGCTGTCCCTAACGGTGCTGTTAGAGCGGTCCCTAACGGTGCTGTTAGAGCTGTCCCTAAAGGTGCTGTTAGAGCGGTCCCTAAAGGTGTTGTTAGAGCGGTCCCTAACGGTGCTGTTAGAGCTGTCCCTAAAGGTGCTGTTAGAGCTGTCCCTAACGGTGCTGTTAGAGCTGTCCCTAAAGGTGCTGTTAGAGCTGTCCCTAACGGTGCTGTTAGAGCTGTCCCTAACGGTGCTGTTAGAGCTGTCCCTAACGGTGCTGTTAGAGCTGTCCCTAAAGGTGCTGTTAGAGCTGTCCCTAAAGGTGCTGTTAGAGCTGTCCCTAACGGTGCTGTTAGAGCTGTCCCTAACGGTGCTGTTAGAGCTGTCCCTAACGGTGCTGTTAGAGCTGTCCCTAAAGGTGTGAGCTGTCCCTAAAGGTGCTGTTAGAGCTGTCCCTAACGGTGCTGTTAGAGCTGTCCCTAACGGTGTGCTGTTAGAGCTCTGTCCCTAAAGGTGCTGTTAGAGCCCTAACGGTGCTGTTAGAGCTGTCCCTAACGGTGCTGTTAGAGCTGTCCCTAACGGTGCTGTTAGAGCTGTCCCTAACGGTGCTGTTAGAGCTGTCCCTAAAGGTGCTGTTAGAGCTGTCCCTAACGGTGCTGTTAGAGCTGTCCCTAACGGTGCTGTTAGAGCTGTCCCTAACGGTGCTGTTAGAGCTGTCCCTAAAGGTGCTGTTAGAGCTGTCCCTAACGGTGCTGTTAGAGCTGTCCCTAACGGTGCTGTTAGAGCTGTCCCTAACGGTGCTGTTAGAGCTGTCCCTAACGGTGCTGTTAACGGTCCCTAAAGGTGCTGTTAGAGCTGTCCCTAACGGTGCTGTTAGAGCTGTCCCTAAAGGTGCTGTTAGAGCTGTCCCTAACGGTGCTGTTAGAGCTGTCCTAACGGTGCTGTTAGAGCTGTCCCTAAAGGTGCTGTTAGAGCTGTCCCTAACGGTGCTGTTAGAGCTGTCCCTAAAGGTGCTGTTAGAGCTGTCCCTAACGGTGCTGTTAGAGCTGTCCCTAACGGTGCTGTCCCTAACGGTGCTGTTAGAGCTGTCCCTAAAGGTGCTGTTAGAGCGGTCCCTAAAGGTGCTGTTAGAGCTGTCCCTAACGGTGCTGTTAGAGCTCCCTAAAGGTGTGTTAGAGCTGTCCCTAACGGTGCTGTTAGAGCGGTCCCTAAAGGTGCTGTTAGAGCTGTCCCTAACGGTGCTGTTAGAGCTGTCCTAACGGTGCTGTTAGAGCCCCTAACGGTGCTGTTAGAGCGGTCCCTAACGGTGCTGTTAGAGCTGTCCCTAACAGTGCTGTTAGAGCTGTCCCTAACGGTGCTGTTAGAGCGGTCCCTAAAGGTGCTGTTAGAGCTGTCCCTAAAGGTGCTGTTAGAGCGGTCCCCAACGGTACCAAGTCCCTAACGGTGCTGTTAGAGCTGTCCCTAAAGGTGCTGTTAGAGCGGTCCCTAAAGGTGTTGTTAGGAGCGGTGCTGTTAGAGCTGTCCCTAACGGTGCTGTTAGGTGCTGTTAGAGCTGTCCCTAGGTGGTGCTGTTAGAGCTGTCCCTAACGGTGCTGTTAGAGCTGTCCCTAAACGGTGCTGTTAGAGCGGTCCCTAAAGGTGCTGTTAGAGCTGTCCCTAACGGTGCTGTTAGAGCTGTCCTCAACGGTGTGCTGTTAGAGCTGTCCCTAAAGGTGCTGTTAGAGCTGTCCCTAACGGTGCTGTTAGAGCTGTCCCTAAAGGTGCTGTTAGAGCTGTCCCTAAAGGTGTTGTTAGAGCTGTCCCCTAACGGTGCTGTTAGAGCTGTCCCTAACGGTGCTGTTAGAGCTGTCCCTAAAGGTGCTGTTAGAGCTGTCCCTAACGGTGCTGTTAGAGCTGTCCCTAAAGGTGCTGTTAGAGCTGTCCCTAAAGGTGCTGTTAGAGCTGTCCCTAACGGTGCTGTTAGAGCTGTCCCTAAAGGTGCTGTTAGAGCTGTCCCTAAAGGTGCTAAAGGTGCTGTCCCTAACGGGTGCTGTTAGAGCGGGTGCTGTTAGAGCTGTCCCTAAAGGTGCTGTTAGAGCTGTCCCTAACGGTGCTGTTAGAGCTGTCCCTAAAGGTGCTGTTAGAGCTGTCCCTAAAGGTGCTGTTAGAGCTGTCCCTAAAGGTGCCCTCCCTAAAGGTGCTGTTAGAGCCCTAACGGTGTCCTAACGGTGCTGTTAACAGTGCTGTTAGAGCTGTCCCTAACGGTGCTGTTAGAGCTGTCCCTAACGGTGCTGTTAGAGCGGTCCCTAACGGTGCTGTTAGAGCTGTCCCTAACGGTGCTGTTAGAGCGGTCCCTAAAGGTGTTGTCCCTAACGGTGCTGTTAGAGCGGTCCCTAACGGTGCTGTTAGAGCTGTCCCTAAAGGTGTTGTTAGAGCTGTCCCTAACGGTGCTGTTAGAGCGGTCCCTAACGGTGCTGTTAGAGCCCTGTCCCCCTAAAGGTGCTGTTAGAGCTGTCCCTAGCGGTGCTGTCCCTAAAGGTGCTGTTAGAGCTGTCCCTAACGGTGCTGTTAGAGCTGTCCCTAAAGGTGCTGTTAGAGCTGTCCCTAACGGTGCTGTTAGAGCTCCCTAACGGTGCCCTTAGAGCTGTCCCTAAAGGTGCTGTTAGAGCTGTCCCTAACGGTGCTGTTAGAGCTGTCCCTAACGGTGCTGTTAGAGCTGTCCCTAAAGGTGCTGTTAGAGCTGTCCCTGGTGCTGCTAGAGCTGTCCCTAAAGGTGCTGTTAGAGCGGTCCCTAACGGTGCTGTTAGAGCGGTCCCTAAAGGTGCTGTTAGAGCTGTCCCTAAAGGTGCTGTTAGAGCTGTCCCTAACGGTGCTGTTAGAGCTGTCCCTAACGGTGCTGTTAGAGCGGTCCCTAAAGGTGCTGTTAGAGCTGTCCCTAAAGGTGCTGTTAGAGCTGTCCCTAAAGGTGCTGTTAGAGCTGTCCCTAACGGTGCTGTTAGAGCGTCCCTAAAGGTGCTGTTAGAGCTGTCCTGTCCCTAACGGTGCTGTTAGAGCTGTCCCTAAAGGTGCTGTTAGAGCTGTCCCCTAAAGGTGCGTTAGAGCTGTCCCTTAAGGTGTTGTTAGAGCTGTCCCTAACGTCCCTAACGGTGCTGTTAGAGCGGTCCCTAAAGGTGCTGTTAGAGCGGTCCCTAACGGTGCTGTTAGAGCTGTCCCTAAAGGTGCTGTTAGAGCTCCCTAACGGTGTTGTTAGAGCCCTAAAGGTGCTGTTAGAGCTGTCCCTAAAGGTGCTGTTAGAGCTGTCCCTAACGGTGCTGTTAGAGAGCGGTCCCTAAAGGTGCTGTTAGAGCTGTCCCTAAAGGTGTGCTGTTAGAGCGGTCCCTAA